>NC_083435.1:33440449-33740449 GCF_020745735.1 Hemiscyllium ocellatum
GTCTTCAAATCCCTCCCACATGTTCGCCCTCTTTCTCTGCCCCTCCCTCTCTTTCTCTCTACATTCCTCGCACTCTCTCTTTCTCACTCTATAGCCCATCTCAACACTCTTTCATGCTTTCTCTTTCCCCATCTCTGTCTGTACCTCCTCCCACTCTGTCTCTTCCCTCTCCACACCCCATTCTCTCTCTCTAACCCCACCCACTCACTCTATTTTCTACCCTCTCAGACTTTCTCTCGACTCACCTTCCACTCTTTTTTGTCTCTCTCTTTCCCATTCCCTCTCCCCTCCTACAACTCTCTCTCACTCACTTTGCCTCACACTTTCTTTCTACCAACCTCCCAACCTCTTTCTCTCTTCGCCTCTTCCAATCTCTCTCTCTACCCTGTTCCGCCTTCACTTTCTCGGCCTCTCCCACTAGCTCTCTCTTTAACTCCCACCACTCGCTCTCTATCCTCAGCCCCTCCCTCTCTCTCTCATCTCTGAAACCCTCCCGTTCTTTCTCTCTAAGTTCCCTCCCACACACGCTCTCTCTCTCTGACGCCCTCTTTCCTTCTCTGCACTTCTCCCACTCTCGCTTTCTCTCTCTCCCAAACCACTCTCTTTCCTTCTCTCTCACCACCACCCTCCAGCACAATCTCTAGCTCTACCCGCTCTAATTCTGTATCTTTCCCTCTCTATCCCTCAAATACACACTTCCACTCTCCCTGTCTCTTTCTCTGCTCCCTACCGTCTCTCTCTCTATCCGCTGCCATTCTCTCTCACTGTCTTCTCCCACTCCCACATTCTCTCTTCCCTGCCAATCTTTCTCTCTCTACCCCTTTTGTATCTCACTCTCTACACCCTTCCCACTATCTCTAAGCCCCTCTACTCACTTTCTCTCACTCTCTCCCCACTCACTCTCTCTATATCCCCCTCTCTGTCTGAATCCCGCCCATTCTCTCATTACCCACTCTCTCGCTCTCTCCTCCGTCCACTCTCTCTCTCTCGACATCATTAATCCCATGCTGCCTCTCTCTCTCCTCTCTATCCTACTCCAAATTTCTCTCTCTCTCCCCACTGTCTCCCCATGCTCTCTTTATATCCTATTCCCACACTCTTCCTCTCTTCAGCCCCTCCTAATCTCTCTTTCTACCCCTCCCAAACTCTCTCTTCCTCCACTCTCTCTCCCACCTCCCACTCCGTCTCAACATCTCTCTCTCTCTCTCTCCTACTCTTTCTACAACTCTCCCACTCTCTCTAATGCCCTCCAAGTCTCTCTCCCTCTCTCTGTGGCACTGTCATTTACTCTCTCTGCACTCTGACCACTCTCACATTCCCTCTCTTTGAACCTCCCTCCCTTTTATCACCGTCTCTTGCTACAAGCCGCCCCACACTGTCTCTAACCGTAAAATTTCCTCTATCTCTTCTCCCATATACACTCTTTCGTTCTCTCTCTCAATCGATGCCCTCTCACTACACACTGCCAATTTCTCTCTCTCTTTCGCCCCACTCTTTTTCTCCTGCTCCCAAACTCTTTCTACGCACCTCGCTTTTGCCCCCTCACACGCTCTCCCATCCCTCTTTCATTGCTCTCTCTCCCCTTCCTAGTCTCTCTCTCTCTCTCTGCATCTCTCCCATTCTGTCTCTACCCCACTACACACACTCTCTCTAAACCCCTCCAACTCGCAATCTCTCCCCACCCACTTTCTCCCTCTCCCCACACTCTCTCCCACTGCCTCCATCCCTCTCTCTTGTTCTCTCTCTATCTCCCTCCCACTCTCTACTTCTCTAACACCTAGCCTAGCTATTTCTCTCACTCTCTCTACCTCATCTCACTCTCTTTCGCTCTCTCACTACTACTCTCCATTCTCTCTCTCTCTCTGCCCCTTCCAATTCTGTCTCTCTCGCTATTGCATTTCGACTCTCTCTCTCACTCTCCACCCCACACTCTTTCTACCCCCTCCCACTCCGTCCCTCTACAACCCTCCCACTCTCTCTCTCCACCCAGCTCCCACTCTCTCTTCCCCAGTAACTCGCTCTGTCTTTCTCTCTCTGTCTCTCACCCTCTAACCCTCTCTCTCAACACCTTCCACAAGTCTACCTCTCTCTCTCTATGTTCGCTGCAAACCTCCCCATCTCTCTCATTCTGCTCTTGTCCCACTCTCGATTTCTCTCTCTCTACACCTTCCCACTCTCTTTACCCCTCTCTGTCTCTCTAACCTACCCACATACTCTCTCAGTCCCTCCCATTCTCCATCTCTCTCTACTTCCTCTCTCACAGTGTACTCCATCCCACTATTTCGATCCCCACTCCGACTCTCTTATTCTCTCTACGTACCTTCCAATATTTATTTCTCTCTCTCCTCCCTATTCTCCCTCTTCCCCACCTACTCTCTCTCAAACCTCTCCCATACTCATCTCTCTACACCCAAGCGTTATATCTCTCTCTCTCCACATACTCCTCTGCCACTATCTCGACTCTCACTCCTACTCCTTGTCGCTTCTCACCTCCCACTCTTTCGCGGTCTCCTCATAACTCTTTCTCTTCCCCACCCAACTCTCTCTCTACCCCGTTCCACTCTATCTGTTTAACTACATTCTCACTTTCCCTCTCTCGCGCCCTCCAACTCAGTCTTTCTCCCCCACCCATTCTGTCTCTATTCCTTCCCACTCTCTCTCTACACCACTCCCCTTTCGCTGTATCTTTTTCTCACTCTCTACAACCCACCCTCATTCTCTTTCCTCTTCCTCATGCAGCTGAGGAAATTTGACATCATGGTGAATACCCTTGCCAACTTATATTGGTGCAGCATTGAGAGCACTCTCTCTGGATGTATCACCAGCTGGTACGGCAATTGCATCATTCAAGAACGGAGACTGTTACAGAGAGCGGTGAACTCGGTCCAGGCAATCACAGAGGCCAAAATCATATCTATAGAATTCAACTACCTGGCAGGCTGTCAAGTAAAGGCTGTTAGCATTCTCAAAGATCTATCCCACCCTGGCAAAGTCTTCCTCGATCCTCTACCATCAGGAGAAGGTACAGATGCCTGAACACATACACAAGGCCGTTTCGAAACTGCTTTTACCCTATTGTTGTTCGATACTGAATGGACTCACAAACTTTTAACATTCGCCAGTGTTTTTGTCTTTGCCGATGATTACCTGTTATTTATTTATCTATGCGACTTAACTATGTGATCTGCCTGTATTGCTTTCAAGACGAAGCGTTTCACTGTGCCCCAGTGCATGTGAAAATAATTTCAATTCAAGAACAAAGAAAGAACAAAGAAAATTTACAGCCCAGGAGCAGAATTTTGGCTCTCTAACCCTGAGCCGATCCAAATGTACTATCTTAACCTATTGGTCATTTCCAAAGCATCTGCATCCCTCTCCACCCCTCCGACTCATGCATTTATTCAGACGAATCTTAAGTGAATCTACCGTGCCTGCCTCAACCACTTCTACTGGCAACGCATTCCAAACGCCCACCACCCTCTGTGTGAAGTACTTGCCACGTGTATCCCCCTTAAGCTATCCACCTCTCAGCTTGAAAGCCTGACCTCTCGTTATTGAATCCTCCACCCTGGGAAAAATCTTGTCTCTATCCACCATGTCTATACCCTTCATGATTTTATAAACCTCAAAAAGGTCCCCCTTCAATCTGCTTGTTTCTATTAAAAATAGGCCCAACCTACTCAACCTTACTTCTTAGGTAGCACCTTCCATACCAGGCAACATCCTCGTAAACCTTCTCTGCACCTTCTCCAAAACGTCCACATCCTTTTGGTAATGTGGCGACCAGAACTGTGTTCTAAATGCGGCCGAAACAATGTCTTGTACAATGTTAACATGAATTGCCAGCTCTTATACTCAATACGCCGTCCAATGAAGGCAAGCATACTATCTGCCTTTTTGACCACTCTCCACCTGTGCAGCAACCTTTCAGTGCACAATGGACCTGCACTCCCAGATCTCTCTGCCCATCAATTTTTCCCAAGTCTCTTTTGTTCATTGTATAATTCGCTCTAGAATTAGTCTTGAGTCGAAATGCAACACCTCACATTTTTCTGGATTGAAATCCATCTGCCACTTTTCCGTCCAACTCTACAGTCTATCTATATCCTCCTGCATTCTCTGACAGTCCCTTAAGATTTCTACTCCTCCATCGATTTTCATATCATCTGCAAAATTGCTGATTATAGCAACAATGCCCTCTTCTAGATCATTTACGTATATTACAAACAACAGTGATCCCAACACTGACCCCTGTGGGACAACACTGGTCACCTTTCTCTATTTCGAGAAACCTTCAACTGCTACTCTCTGTCTCCTGTTGCTCAACCAGTTCCTGGTCCACCTGGCTAGAACATCCTGCACACCACATGACTTCACTTTTTCCATTAGTCAATTCAATTCAATTCACACTCTCTCCCTCTCTCTCTTTGATGCTCTCTCTCTTTCTATCTCTCCGTGCACTCCTCCCACTCCCACTTTCTCTCTGTCTATTCCCTCCCACTATCTTTCACTGTCTCTCAGGACCAAACCTCAAACTCTTTGTCCCTACATGCTCCAAATTCATCTCTCTCTCTCACTACCCCAATACAATCTTTCTCTCTCTGTCTCTCTCTACGCCCTCTCGCTCCCTTTCTCTACGCGCTGTCACTTTCTCTCAGTCTCTCCCCACTCTTTCTCTCCTCATCCCATTGTCCCTCTAATACTCTCCCATTCGCTTTTCGCCCCCTCCCACTCTTTCTCTTCGTATCCCACTCTCTTTTCCCCCTTACAGTCTCACTTTCTCTGCACCTCTCCAATTATTTCTCTTCCCCACTATACACTCTTTCACTCTCCTCGATCCAATTCACTCCCTCACTTCACTCACTCGACCTACTCTCTTGCTTCCCTCACTCACTCTCTAACTTCTTCCTTCACACTCTGTCTCTTTCTCTCTATCTCCTTCCTTCTCTATATCACTAACTCCCTCCCACTCTCTCTCACTCTCCCTCTACCCAGCCCCCTCTCTCGTTTACGCTCTCTCGCTTCTACCCACTCAGTCTCTCTCTTTACCCCTCCCCACTCCCTCTGTCTATCCCAATCTCTCTCTTTCTATTGCTCTCTATCTATCTATCCACCTTCCAAACTGCTTCTCTCTACCCCTATCACTCTCTCTCAAACACTCGGCCCAGTCCCCCTCGCTCTTTCACTTTCTCTCACTACCACCCACTCATTCTCTCTCTCTCTCTACCCCATCCCACTCTCTCTCCCTCACTACTGCCCTCTCACTGTCTCTGTCTCTGTCTCTGCCCCCGCTGTCTCCCTGTAATGCTCCCAATCTGACTCTTTACCCTCTCTCTCTAAAACAGCGCCTCATCCATCTTTTTGTCACACTCTCTCTCAACCCCTCCCACGCTCTCTCCCTCTCTCTCTGTCTCTCTGCACACCTCCCTCTCTCTGTCAACTCCTCCCAATCTCGCTTTCTCTCTCTCTCCGCCATCCAACTCGCTTTATCTCATTCTCTGTCTCGTACACTCTCTCTCTCAAACCCCTCCCATTGTCAGTTTTTCTCTCTCTTCCTCCAAACATTTTTTTTTTAGATTAGATTACTTACAGTGTGGAAACAGGCCCTTCGGCCCAACAAGTCCACACCGACCCGCCGAAGCGCAACCCACCCATACCCCTACATTTACCCCTTACCTAACACTACGGGCAATTTTAGCATGGCCAATTCACCTGACCCGCACATCTTTGGACTGTGGGAGGAAACCGGAGCACCCGGAGGAAACCCACGCAGACACGGGGAGAACGTGCAAACTCCACACAGTCAGTCGCCTGAGGCGGGAATTGAACCCAGGTCCCTGGCGCTGTGAGGCAGCAGTGCTAACCACTGAGCCACCGTGCCGCCGTATTCTGGCTCTCTGTCTGAGTACCCCCCTCCCAATATCTCTAAGCCCCCTCACACTCTCTCTACCAGCCTCCCACACTTTCTCTCTCTCCACACTCAATCTCTTTTCTGCATCGTGCTCTCTCTATCTCCCTCCCACATTGACTCTTCCACCATTCAATTCGTTCTCTACCCCCCACTCTCTCTCTCCCATCTATCCTCTCTCTCATTCTCTCTCACTCCAACCCCTCCCATTACCTCGACCCAACACCACTCTCTCTACACTGTCCCTTTCTCTATCAAGCAACACTCCCACAATCTATTTCTGTTCCCCTCCCACACACGCTGTCTCTACTCCCGCACTCTCTCTGTCTCACTGTGTCTCGCCCTCTAACACCCTACCATTCTCTCTCCACACTCTTTCTCTCTCTTCTAAACTCCAACTCACTCTTCCACTCTCCGATTCTCTTTTGACCCCCTCCAACACCATCTACCCTCTATTCCCTCCCTCTGATTATCACTGTCTCTACCCGCATTCACTCTCTCTCTGTCTCTACACCCTCCCAACCTCTCCCTCTTTACTTCTCCTCCCTCTATCTCCAATCTCTCCCAGTTCCTCACGCACACTCTCTCTGTACTCCTCCCAATCTCTTCGTGTCTCCATCCCAACTCTCTCTCTCTCGCTCTATCTCTCTCTCTTTACCCCTTCCCTTCCACTCTCTGTCTGTCTACAAGTTCATCACTCTCTCTGCCTCCTCTGATGTCTCTAAACCCACCCAAACTCTCTTTCCTCCTTCCATTCTCTCTCGTCTTCCATCTTCCTTTTTGCACCTCCCCAATGTCTCTCTCTGTCCCTCCCATTCTCTCCAAAACTCCTCCCACCCCCTCTCTCTCACTCTCTACCCCATTCCCACTCTCTCCCTCTCTCTTCGCCCTCCCACCCTCTTCTCCACGCACTCTCTATCCCACTCCCACACTTTCTCTCTCTACCCCTTACTACTCTATTTCTCTCTGTCCCTCTCACTGTCGTCCCGTTCTAATCCCCTGATCCCTCTTTCTACCCCTGTCTCACTGTCTATCTCTTGCTCCCCAGTCTCTCTCTCCGTCAATACAACACACACTCTCTATCCTCCCCGCCACTCTCTCTCTCACTGCACCAAACCACACTCTCTCTCCTCCCCAAGTCGCTCTCACCCACTCCCCCTCTCTCTTCCCCTTCGTCCCTCCTTTCCCGCTGACTGAATCTCTCTCCAACCCTCGTTCCGTCTCGATGTGATACTTTCTCTAGCTCATACTTCCCTGTCCCTATGAACCACAGAAGGGATGGGAGTGTGGAGAGTCTGGAGAGGGAGGGAAAGGACCGAGCAATGAGCAGAAGTGAGAGGGGAGAGAAATTGGGGGAGATATTGGAAGAGGGGAAAGAGACAACGACAGCAGAAAAGTAGGACAGAAAAGGGGGGAAACATTGAAGAATGGAGGTGGTGGACCGACGGGGCAAAGAAAGGATGTGGAGGGTAAGAGATAGAGTGAAAGGGAGAGAGTGAGTGAAAGTCAGAGTGTGTGGAGAGAGTGAGATAAATGAGGAGAACAAAAGGGGGAGTGGAAATGGGGGCAGACTACAAGAGATGTGGCACGGTGGGAAGAGAGAGAGAGGGATGGATAGTGAGAGAGAGAGATAGAGATGCCGTTGTGTAGAGATGGGGGTAGCAGGGTAGAGAGATGAATTTGGCAGAGGCCAGGTCAGAGCGGGGGACCCAGAGTTGAAAGCAAGGACAGAGTAACTTAAACTCAAATCTGAGTTTGGGCTCCCATACCCTTCCCTTCCCCGAGCACCAGGACTTGGATCTTAGTCTATCTTTTTCCAGCTCAGCTTCTTCAACACTAATACAAACAACAATATCGTTCACTATGCTGTTCGCAATTTTTGATGAACATTTTTATTGTTTAAAAATTGATGTGATAGATACAGTCAGTGTGATGTTGCCTTTGCTCATTGGCCCCAGTGTTGAGAGAAACATTGAAATGTGTCCCTGTAACCGCGCCGTGGGGTAAGGTTGGACAAAACAGCAGTATCCTCAAATTTGATTACCGGTGCGATAGGCTGCTGAATTCCTGAAACGTTGAAATGAAATGAGAAAATCTCGGATGGATTGACTAATGATTGAAATTGATTGATTGATTAATTTGGGCAAAGGTATATTTTAGCAGATTCTTCAGCTGCTGTCTGAACTTAGTTTGGGTCACGGTATAAATCACAGTGTTTGTACAGCAACTGAGGAGCTGCTGCATGAAGCCCAATTCCTGCACAAAGGGATGTAAATATATAGGGATATCCACCGTCCACCACATCCGGTACCATATCGAATAAACCATTAACGTTGACCATAACAGGATGAAATTGGTGGAGATCACAAACAATAAAATGATGGATTGTTTTCGATTTCTCATTGCTGTGTCAGACTGAGCGTCCCCATTGTTGTGAGCCCAAAGTCTCCTGCGGGCTCTGCTGGTCACTAAAATGTGTCTGACAGTGAAAACATTGAGCAGCAGAATCAGGAGAAATGGGAGACCCGGGGTTAGAATGTGATGAAGGAACTCGATTGCGGCCCAGATACGGGAGAACAGAACAGCGTTTGTTACATAACAAAACCAGGGGAAGTTTATTAGCCGATACCGAGCTGTGAGCATAAAATACCAGAAAATGTTCTTTGAACAGCTCAGAACAGTCACTGCTCCCAGAACCACAGCCGCCGTTTTCTCACTGCAATATTTACTTTTCAGCTTCTGGCAACAAATGGCCACAAAACGATCAAAAGTGAATGTAACGGTGAACCAGACAGAACAGTCAGTGGCTGCATAAAGCAGGATGGTGTGGATATTACACACGGGGATGGAGTCCCTCAGGAAATAAAACTGTTCCCGAAAAACAATGGGAATGTGTCTCAAAATCAGGTCGATGAAAATGACCAGTAGATCCGCCACTGACATGCCTCCCAGGTAACGTCTGACACATGGAGACAATCCACAGTCTTTACAAAGCAGGATGTAGATCGTAACTACGTTAACTGTAAGGAAGGAAAACAAACACATCAGCCTGGCGGCAAAGGGACAAGTTTGGTTTAGGACCTAGTGAGTTTTCAAACGTGTCACTGTATTCAGAGATTTATTCAAATAATTGAATCTGAAAAATCAAATGGGATGGTCTGAAGTACTGATAAAACTATGTCATAAATCATAAGAAACTCCCCATCCCCAAATACACAGAGACACATCTATAGAAATAGATGCTTTCCAGAACGTTTCCACACACTTGATCACTCCAGAGCAGGCACAGGTCACTTCTTCCCAGTTGCTAATGCGGAGGGTGAAAACTTCGCAGCCCTGAAGGAATCTGTCTCAGTTCCTGGAAGACAAACGGAGGATAGACATTTCTGTCTCTTAGTCTCAGTTGTGGTCGATCTGTGTTGTGAAGAAATGCAAACGCAGAGGAAATATATTCACTATTTTAACTGCCTGAGGGGAGTTCAGAACAGTGTCTCATTCTCCCTGGAACAGAATCTCTTCTCTCTGTGTCTTTTCTTTTGTTCATTTCACTGAAGTCTGAATATTCATAAATAATGTCAGAGTCAGAATGTTCCAGGGAATGTCAGTTATAGAACGTTCCAGCAAATGTCAGTTAGCCAATGTTCCCGGGAATGTCAGTGACAGAAAGTTCCAGACAATGTCGAGTATAGAATGCAGCAGAGAATGTCGGGTACAGAATGTTGCAGGGAATGTCAGCTATAGATGATTCAGAGAATGTCATTTGCAGAATGTTCTGGGAAATGCCAGTAATGGAATATTCCAGAGAATGACATTTATAAAATATTACATGGCATTTCCGTTATAGAATGTTTGGGCGAATATTGGTCATAGACTGTTCCAGAGAATGTCAGTTATATAATGTTCCAGAGAATGACGGGTATAGAATGCTCCAGGAAACGTCAGTGATACAATATTCTGGAGAACATCGGGTATACATTGTTCCAGAGAATGTCGATTACAAAATGTCGGGTATTAACTGTTCTGGAAAATGTTGGACATACAATGTTTCAGGGACTGCCGGTTATAGAATGCTCCATAGAATGTCAGTTCTGCAATGTTCAAGAGAATGTCGGATATAAAATGTTTTGGAAATGTCGGAGATAGAATGTTCCATAGAATGCTGGGTATAGAATGTTGTGGGGAATATCGGTTATAGAATATTCCAGGGACTATTTTGTGTAGAATATTTCAGAGAAAGTCAGTTATAGAATGTGATAGTGTAATAAAGAGCCACATCACAAAGCCCTTTCTGCCCATTGAGTTTGGTGAGACTCATTCAGCCTTATAGTGGGAATCTCTCCTCAAACTCAAATCAACTGGCGTTTTTTTTAATGCAAAATGAATTCGGTAAAGGTAGTAGCTCAACAACATGCAATAGGATCCTCTTTAGTAAAAATGCAGAAGTTATCCTTTTTTTAGCTATTTCCCCCAACTTCATTTTCAGTTCTGTCTAAAGTTGCCATCCGTGAAATGTTCTGGATATTTTATTCCCAATATTGTCTCCCTGTATTCGGCTCTCTAATGCCTTTGAATGATATCCATTTCTCTCAATGTATGCATTCATCGCCTCAATTTATTTTGAGAAAACAACACATATTCATATAGAGTGCCTTTCATTCAGCTTTTAAACTCATTATTCCCTGCTCCATTGTTAACTTTATCCCTCGTATTGAGCTGGTCAGGATACTGTCTGAAATTGTGACACTCACAGAATCAGATCTGATGAGTAATGTATCATGAAGCCCCATCACCATCCCTCCGTGTATGCTCTCTCACCAGCAGTACAGACCCACTTGTAGCACTAATATCAGGGGTTTGGCCAGTAAAGGAGTTACCCTGGAATTCCCCAAAAATGATTCCAGAACCCGGGATATCTCATTGTAACAGGTCAGTAATGATTAAAGAAATCGCCTGAAGATTGCCATCTACTGCCCTCCACACAACTCCTTGGTGAATCGGTAACAGAAATAAATTAGGGATAAAGCGTCTTTATCAGATAAACACAAATTACCGACTGCAGTGACACAGTGACCTGTGCTGAGGCTTCAACTATTTGCAAACAATATCAACATTTTCGATAAATGGAACAAATGTATTCAGACGAAGATAACCAGGAACTGAAGTTATCAAGAGAAGGCAGAGAGTCTCTAATTGGAAGAGCAATGGACAGCTGGAATATAACTTGGGCAACCATGAACCTGTGATTTTTTTTTTGGGAAGAATTAAAGGCTGTATATTGCATAAATGGAGAGAGATTACAGGAACTAGAGACACGGTGAGTGATGGAGGGTTCACTCTGACCAGTTCAGACATCTGAAGTATTGTTTCATCTCCCTGATGGTCTTCTCCCTGATGTTCTCAGTGGCCCCATTGCTCTCAACACACGGGATATTTTGATGTGTTTAGTTGGCGGTGGGGAGTGGACAAAGGGGAGTGTTTGAACAGTGTTTCAAGTGGATGACCTTTATCCGAGAGATTATCCTTTCATTCTACATGGAGACACAAAGATGATGGTAATTGCTGCATGTTTCTGAACGAAGGGGCTGTGCCTGCTGTCAGGATAGTGGGTATTCACCAACAAGATGTATTGCGTGTGGGCACATTACAACATTAATGGAATGAGAGACGGAACGTCCAGGCACAAGAATGAGAAATAAAGGCAGTACCAGATCAGTTAAAACATTTAGTTATCTGCATTCTCATTCAACTACTGATTGCAGAAAACTATGCAGACCAGGCCAATGCTTTGAACTGTCAACCTGTCTGGAATAACTGTCCAGCACCCAGACTTGTGTAGACCACAGCAGTGCATTAATCTATACACTCGGATGAAATACTTGCCTGGCACCAGGAGCTGATGTATAAACCCAGACGAGATATGTATCTAGCACTGGAAGCTAGGCAGACCACAGAAGTGCATTCATCAATAAAGCTAGACTAGCTATCAATCCAGCACGGAGAGCTTCGTAGCATAGAACAGCCCATTGATCTATAAAGCCGGATTAAATAACTGTCCAGCACAGGATGCAGACATCAGCAGCGGATTGATCCATATATCCGGATGAGGTATCTATCCAGCATGGGGATCTGTGCAGACTAAAACAGTGCATTTATCTAGAAAGCTGGACCAGATATCTGCCTGGTACCAGGAACTATGCAGACCACAGCAGTGCATTGATCTATAAATCTGGATTAGATATCTGTCTGGCACCAGTAAGCTATGCAAACTATAGCAGTTGTTGATGAATAAGTAATTGATGAATTAAGTTCGACTAGATATCTGTCCAGCACGTGGATCTGCGCAGCGTACAGCAGTGCATTGAAATATAAACATGGACTCGACATCTACTGAGCACAGGGGGCTGTGCAGACAACAGCGGTGCATTGTTCAATAAAGCTCGACTGGACATCAGTCCAGCACCCGGAGTTGTGCAGAGCACAGCAGTTCATTGATCAATAAACCTAGACTAGCTATCCGTCCAGCACACGATATGCAGCATCCAGCACTGCATTCATCTATAAACCTGGACTAGATATCCATCTAGTACAGGGAGCTATGCAGATCACGGCAGTGCTTTGATCAATAAAGTTTGACTGGATATCCGTCCTTCACGGGGAGCTGTGCAACACACAGCACTGCATAGATCTATAAAAACGGAATAAATATTTGTCTTATACTGGAAGCTGTGCAGACTACAGCAGTGCACTGAACTTTTCACCCGCTGTAGATATCTGTCCAGCACCAGGAGCTATGCAGACCACAGCAGTGCATTTATCAATGAAGTCTGACGAGATATCTGCAAAGCGCGGGAGCTGTGCAGCAAAAAGCAGTGTTTTGATCTATAAAGCTGGTCTAGATATCTGTCCAGTACAAGGAGCTATGCAGACGACAGCAGTGCATCGATCTATATACCAGGACGAGATATCTGCCCAGCTCCCGGAGCTGTGCAGACCACAGCAGTGCATTGATTTATAAACACGGACTAGATATCTGTCTGGCACCAAGAGCTATGTAAACTACAGCAATGCATGGATCTATAAACCTGAGCTACATATCTGTCTGGCACCAGGAGATATGTAAACTACAGAGGTGTATTAATGTGTAAACCCGGACGAGATATCCACAAAGCACAGAGAGCTCAGAAGACCACCACAGTGCATTGATCAGTGAAGCCAAGCTAGATATCCGTCCAGATCAGGGAGCTTTGCAGACGACAGCAGTGTATTGATCTATGAAACTGAATTAAATATTTGTCCACCACCGGAAACTGTGCAGACCACAGCAGTGCATTGATCCATTAATCCGCACTGGATATCTGTCCAGAACCAGGAGCTATGCTAACCAGAGTAGTGCATTGATCAATTACTTCAACTAGATATCTGTCAATCACGGGGAGATGTGTAGCATAAATCAATGCATTGATCTATCAGCATGGTATAGATATCTGTCCGGCGCAGGGAGCTTTGCTTGACCACAACAGTGCATTGATCTATAAACCCAGACTAAACATCTGTCGAGCACGAAGAGCAAAGTAGACTACAGCAATGCATTGATCTATACACCAGAACGACATATCTGCCCAGCACCCGTAGCTGTGCAGACCACAGCAGGGCATTGATCTAGAAACCCGGGACCACATATCTGTCTAGCACCATGAGCTACGCAAGCTACAGCAGTGCATTGATGTATAAATCCAGTCTAGACATCCGTTCAGCATGGGATTCATTCGACTTCTTAAAAATTTTCTTGTCAGTTTCTTGATCCTCCTTTGCGAGGTTCTCCACTTCTCTGAATCCACTGGCTTATCACATCTTTTTGCTCAGGCACTTCCTTTGATATACTGTTGGTTTCTAACCTGTTTTGTTAACCATCATTGAATTTCTTTGAACTGATTCAATTGTTAATTTTTTTTTGTTAACCATTGCTTAGTCACCTTTCCCTTTTGCTGTTTTCACCTGAGTGAGATATATGCATATTGTACACCTTACAGTTTTTCTGTAAATAACCGATATTACCTGCCTTCATTTAAATCTTCATAATTTATTTTTCCAAATTCACGGAAAACAACTTGCCCCTCACACCTTCATGGTTTGCATGACCAAGGATTCTAACTGGGATTTCAAAAAACACAAGAAGTGCTTTGGATTCTGACGTCATATTGAATCCTTTATACTATGTCACTGCTCTTAACATTGCCTTTTCAACAAGGTTTGCAATCTGTTCTTCTGATCACACAACATCAATTCCTAACCAACTGATCTCCAACTTGAGGCAGAATATACTGGTAAAGCAAACCATCTCAGACACACTCGTGAAATACATTTTTCCAAGTATCAGCATTCACTCACATATTATTTGAAACAGTCCATTATTACTGCAGTACACACGAATATTTAATTTCCTGTCTTAAAACATGCCTTCGTTTGCGTTGCAGTTTTGACTTTGTCACATATAATACCCATTAATGTTTGCTCCTTCTTGCTGTTTCTGAGCTCCACTTCATCTGATTCTGTGGAATCGGATGGATGCGAGCTCTTGCGGGATTAATGGAAGTTGCAATGTTGAGATCGTCTCGCGACATGATATATGCTCTTCTCCTGTGTCATTGCGTTATTTTCACCTATCTGGAATTATGCTCATGGAGGAGAGAAGGAAAATGATCTTTCAACAATGTTGTGCATGCCCCTAAACAGCTGAGACTGTTCTAACCTGGTATGAACCTTACAACATGCTGGTAAAGTGTTGCTGCTGCTGTACGGGATCTTACTGAGAACACATCTGGAATAGTGCGTTCAGATGTCGTCTCCTCACTGAAGAAATGATATTGTTTCATTGGAAGCAGCTCAGAGATGGTTCCCTCAACTGATTCCTGTTACGAAGGTGTTAGCTTATAAAGAAAGGATGATCAGATTGATCCAATGCACATTGATGTTTACAAGAATGAAAGATGAAGGAATCAGCAAAAGAAGCCAATTGCACAGCAGATGGAGGAATTCATTCCACTTCTCCAACCTGTTACCTAAGAGCAGCAGGATATTCAGGCCTACGACCCTGTTACATCAAAACATGATCATGAAACTTGATATGCCGTTACAGGAGGAGGCCAATCAGCCCCTCGAGCCTATAACACTGAATGCAAAGTAGACCATGCAGTACCAGTATATGGTTACACTGCAACAGGAACAGTCCATTTAGCCTCCTTACGTATGCAACACAGGAACTGGAAGAGGTCACAGAGAGACTGGAGGTTTTTAGAGTGGGATACAGGAGACAGTTCAGCCCATTCAGATTATAGCATAGGAATTGGCGAACGAAACAAACTTTCTGGGACTTTTTATGAGAAAGGAAGAGGTAGTTCAGCTCACTCGTCTGTTGTATGGGAACAGGAGAAGACCAATCACTCCCACTGTCTCATTTCAGAGATGCAGGAGGATACCTTTCAGTATCTCCAGCCTGCTATAAAGGAACACAAGGAGACCCCTCAGTCCCTCAAACTGTTACATAGCAACAGGAATATTCAATAAGCCCTCAAACCTCTAGAAGACTATTCCGTCAGTCATGCCTCTTGTGCAGCAATTGGAGCAGATCTCTGAAAGCCTATGCCCGTTACACTGGAATTAAAAGGGAACATAGAGGTTATCGATAGGGAAGAATTTAAAATAATTATAATCACTGGTGAATAAAATGTAATGGAAAGACTGCTGTTATTTAAGGCAAATTCGTATAATCCATCATTCAGGAATTAATAGCAGGACATTGAAAAGTTAAGCTACAATCTATCAGAATCAATATGGTTTTAGAATAGTGTGGAAATAGGCCATTTGGCCCAACAGTTACCCACTGACCCTCTAACAATAACCAATTCCCAAAACACATTTCTTGACATTTTGCCCTTACCATTGCACCTAACCTATACATCCCTGAACTCGATGGGCAATTTGGCATTGCCAATTCATCTAACTTGCACATCCTTGGTTTGTGGGAGGAAATCTCAGCATCCAGAGGAAACCAGGCAGACACAGGGAGAATGTGCAAACTCCAGACACGAATTTTATGATGGATCAAGTGTCATTGAATTGTTAAGGAGTTATTTAAAGATGTGGCAAACAAGACGGATAGTGGGAGTCTTGGAGCTATAGTGTATCTGCTCTTCCAGAAGGCATTGGATATGGTGCTTCTAGAAAGATTAAACAATAAGATCAAACGGTTTAGCAGTAATTGATGAGCTTGGATAGCGGATTGATGAATGAACAAAATGCAGTCAGACAGAATAAATGCCTCATTCTTTGATGGCGAAATGCAACTGTTGGGGTGCCATTGAGTTCAATCTTCAGGCTTTAATTATTTGCAATCTACATTATTACTCTGTTGATGGAATAGAAACCACCAAAGCCAATTTTTTCAGATGATACTAACATCGGTGGGAAATTTATTTACAATGGAGATGGAACAGATTTAAAACGGGTGTGAATGGGTTGGGTGAATGGGTCAACATTGGCAATGAATGTTAACGTGTATAAATATAGGTTTATTCAATTTGTCCAACGTAATAGAAACACAAATTATTACCTGTCTGGCGAGAAACTTCAGAGTGCTTAGGTGCTGAAGGTTCTGTGTGTCTGCGTGCATATCCCAGGGAACTCATATGCAGGTACAGCAGATAATGGAAAGGGTAAGTGTAATTTCAGTGCGCATTTGTAGAAGGATGTAGTGTGAATGTCAGGGGTGTGGATGTAGCTATGCAAGGCATTAATAAGATTGTAACTGGAGTATCAGTTTGGTCCTGACTTGAGGAAGGATCTATTGCATTGCAGGCACCTCAGACGAGGCTCAGGACTTTGACATTGAACAGTTCAGGCCTATAATCTCTGGAGTTTAGAGGAATGATAGGAGACCTCATTGATGAGTGTAAGATGCTAAAGATGATCGACAATGTAGATGTGAAGTGGATATTTCTTCATGTGAATTAATTTTGAACAAAAGATCAGAGTTTTGTGTTATGGCACAGCAGCTTAAAATTGCAGGTGAGTGGAACTTACTTCTCTCAAAGGGTTGAGAATCTGTGTAGTGTTGGGACGTGGAGTAAATGAAGGAAGATGGAGGGCGGGCAGGAAAGTGGAATTGAGGCCGAGATAACATCAGCCATGTTTGTACAAAATAGCAAAGCAGGGTCGAGGGGTTGAATTATTGACTGATGCTCCTCGTTCTTATTCAGCCCTTCGAATATTGTCCACAGGAATGGGTATAAAACAAGAACAGGGAACTCAGAATAAATCAGTTTCAATCAGTTTGACAGGACGTAACCAATGGAGGCACACAGTGACCAGTGCTAGGTTCTCAGCTTTTTACAATCTATTTCAAGTATTGGGAGGATGGAACAGGTTTACTATTACTCTGCTTGCTGATGACTCTAAGATAAGCAGGAAATAATATTATCAAGACGAAGTGGACAAGCTGCAAATGGATACCATCAGTAGATACAATGGATGATTGTTTTGAAAGTGGAATATAACATGATATATCGCCTGTCTTTTGTTTTTAGGCATATTGGAAGGCGACATTTTACTGAAATGGAGAGCGATTACAGGACATGGTGATAGAGTGTGCACTAGATTGTTTACCCTGTCGTATTCTGCCATTGGAAGTGTTGCTCCATCTCCCAGACAGTCTGCTCCCGAATGTTCCCAGTGGTCCTATTGCTCTCAGTACACATTGAATATCTTGATATGGTTGGCTGGCGGTGGTGAGTGGTGGTGGGGCGGGAAGGGGGTGGGTGGGTTTCTTGACCCGTGTATTAAGAAGACAGATTTTTTCCTTTCTTTCTACGTGGACACCCAAAGATGATGGGAATGGCTGACTGCTTCTGAATGAAGAGGCTGTGGATGCTGGAAAGGACAATGGATATTCACCAAAATGATGTACAATGCGTGGGAACACCACAACATTAATGGGGTAAGATTTCCTTCTGTTCTCTCCCCATTGACATGGTAACCCCCATAGAGCCATATACACCATCAGGAATTCCGCTTTACTAGGAATAAAGAAAGGATATACCCAGCAGCTCCCAGCTGAGGGAGAAAAGATTGCTTTCACCTCATTCACTATGTATATCCCCCATTACCGAATGCTGACACTGTCGTTGATGTACTGGGAGATGATGGATGTGTCACCCACTCCGCTTGGTAATTTCGAGATCATAGAAGCTGAATGAAACTCTGACCCAGCAGCCACTGACGACACTGTCCTCCCGTTAATGTGAAGCTGCAAGTCGCATTGAAGGAGGTGACACCGCTCTGTGACCAGCTCCTTGTTCAACGAGGGTCCTCTCGCACTCTGCTCCTGTGTTAAGAGTAGCTTGGGAAGCTGTTGTTGGAAAACCCGGGGTGGATACGGCATAAACCCTTTCCCCACACACTCTTTCCATGGTTTCAGAGCTCCCCCTCTCTGCAGCCTCTACTCCATTGTTTTTCGTGTTGCACAACCAGATGCTGCAACTGCAGAGGAATAGGTGAGGGGAACAATTGAGCCACAGGGCTCTGTTCCAGAGGGACAGTGAACGATCAAGTAGCCTTTTGGGAGTATTCTGTGGAACAAAGAGAGGCGGATCAGCCTCTTGCATCTGTTATACGGCAAGAGAAGGAGACCATTCAACCTCTTGAAGACGTGATCTGTATGGATTTCGGTAAGGTAAAAGTGAGAACTGCAGATTCTAAGATCAGAGTCTAGATTAGAGTGGTGCTGGAAAAGCACAGCAGGTCAGGCAGCATCTGAGGAGCAGAAAAATCGACGTTTCTGTCAAAAGCCCTTCCTAATGAAGGGCTTTTACCTGGAACGTCAATTTTTCTTCTCTTCGGATGCTGCCTGACATGCTGTGCTTTTCCAGCACTACTCTAATCTCGACATGGATTTCCATAAGGCATTCGACAAGGATCTCCATGGGAGATGGGTTAGCAAGGTTTGAATCCATAGAATTCATAGCCATTTGAATTCAGAAACGGCCCGAAGGTAGAAGACAGAGGGTGGTAGTGTAGGATTGCTTGTCAGACTGGAGACCTGTGACCAGTAGATTACCACAATAATTGATATTGCGTCCACGACTTGTCGTCATTTAGAAAAGTAAAATGAATGTGAACATAGAGGGTAGAATTAGTAAGTTTGCAGATGATACCAAAGTTGGATGTGTAGTGGACAGCGAAGAAGGTTACCTCAGATTACCACAGGATCTGAGTAAATGAGCCAGTGGGCTGAGAGTGGCAGCTTGAGTTTATTTAGATAAATATGAGATGCCACATTTTGGAAAACCAAACCTTCGCAGGATTTATACACTTAATGGTAAAGTCCTAGGGAGTATTGTTGAACAAAGAGACCTTGGAGTGCAACTTCATTTTTTTCTTGAATAAGGCATTTAGCATGTTTTACTTTATTTATCAGAGCAGTGAATATAGGGGCTAGGAGGACATTGTGCGCCTGTATAGGACGTTGGTTAGGCCACTTTTGGAATATTGAGTGTAATCCTGGTCTTGTCCCCATCAGAAGAATGTTATGAAACTTGAAAGAGTTCAGAGAGGATTTACAAGGATTTTGCGAGGATTGGCGGATTTGAGCTATAGGCAGAGGCTGGATAGGTTGGGTCTGTTTTCCCTGGAGCATCAGAGGCTGAGGGGTGACCTAATAGAGGTGTATAAAATTATGAGTGGCATGGATAGGACAAATAAACAAAGTCTTTTCCCTCGGGAGGAGGCGTCCAGAACTAGAGGTCATAATTTCCAGGTGAGAGGAGTAAGATATACAAGAGACCAAAGGGGAAATTTTTCACACAGAGGGTTGTGTGTGTGTGTGTGTGTGTGTGTGTGATATGAGCTGCCAGATAAAGTAGAGGCGACTGGTACAATTGGTGCATTTAAAAGATATCTGGTTGGATTTTTGAATAGGAAAGGTTTGTTGGGGCTATGGGGAAGATAAGGTTAAGATATCTGGTCAGCATGGATGATCTGGACCGAAGGATTTATTTTCGTGTTCTGCATTTCAAACCTGTTACGGTTTTAGCTCCTCAAATCTGCAATGCAATCGTGAATGCCGTCAGTCTATTTGCTCAGTTATTTGCAGTAAAAACGAACACAACTACATTAATCAGATTTTAAGGATGTTTTACAGAAACTGGGAGAAGATTTTCAGTCAATAAAAGCTATCAGAATCGGCAGAGGCCATTCAGTCCCTCAACTTCAGTTTAGAGGTGGAGGAGGATAGCACACAGCTATTGGACCTAGTTACTCAGGAGTAGGAGGAGGACACTTATTTTTAGAAACCTGGTACACGGGAACAGAGGCAGACATTCAACTGCTCGAGACTAGGAAACAGGGACAGGAGGCAGTCAATCTACTGCTCGAGAGTGGGACACAGGAACAGAAGGCAGCCATTCAAGTGCCTGAGACTGTGATACAGGAACAGCAAACAGTCATTCAACTGTTCGAGACTGGGACACAGGTACAAGAGGCTATCGTTCAACAGCTCTAGTCTACGACACAGGAACAGGAAGCAGTCATTCAATTGCTTGAGACTGGGACACAGGAACAGGATGGAGTCATTCAAATATTCGAGACTGGGGCACAGGTACGGGAAGCTGTCATTCAACTGCGCGAGAGTGGGATATAGGAACAAGGCACAGTCATTCAACTGCTGTATACTGGGACACAGGGGTAGGAGGCAATCACTCAACTGTTACAGACAGGGACACACGAATAGGCAACAGTCGTTCAAATGCTCGAGACTGATACACAGGGAAATCCAGAGTCAACTGAGCTCCCAGGATCTTGCTACCCAAGGACAGGAGGAGGGGACTCACTCCTCACCAGTATGGGACACTGGGAGTGAAGGCGAATTGGCTTGTAACAAACAGAAATATATGAATAATTTGCAGGGGTGAGTCATCCAATCCTGCCCCACCATTAAGTAAGGCCATGGCTGATCTGTTTGTGAGTCCTCATTCCATTTCACAGAGATACTCTTTGCTTTAGCCTCTGTTCCATTTGTTGTTCATATGGCGTACCCAGATGTTGTGACAGTAACCGTGATGCATCTATACTGGGTTAACAAACCCGCAGGTCTTCTTGATTGTCCACATCAGCTTAAAGCACAAACGCCATGAAACCAACCCCAGCATTTCCACTAACCTCCCAAAGCCAGAATTATGTCAAACATCCTCAATTCCAAGTTAAAAACCTGGTCTGAATCAATAACAGTTGAAGGGATCCCTCATGTTATTGAGCGTATGATCAGCAGAGCGTGACAAATGCAGGTGTTCAGTGGACAAGCACAGAACAAGTTACAAAGGCTTCTTTCAAAACTGCTGAAACCGCAATGTCCAACATGGAGCACAGGGCAGGACATCAGGAAGTCAAAAAAAATACAGACTATACTTTTAAAAAATTGTGTCTCAACTTGTTAATGGTAGAACCTGATGCTCTATGATGAGCAACACTAAAGGCCAGGGAAAGATTCAAGACAGTTATTCACATTCAAACTGGACAATTAAAATTGTATGTCAGTGCATCAGTTTAAACACGCACAAATTGGAGCGGTTTGGGAAATAGGGGAAGAGAGACTGGGAGACAGCGTTTTGGAAGGATGTGGTCACAGGTTTCAGAATGCTGAGGTGAAGACATTTCAATCACACCTCGCGACATAGGCTGGTAATTATGCAAATGATGAATTCATAGTATATTGATGTGAGTTCAGACATAGACTTTTGGAGATGTACAGAACAGAAACAGGCCCTTTAATCCAACGCATTCATGCCGACCAGATAGCCTGAATTAATCGAATCCCATTTGCCAACACTTGGCCCATTTCATTCTACACCCTTCTTATTCATATACCCATGCAAATGTTTTTTCAACGTTATAATTTTACCAGCCTCCACCACCTCCTCTGGCAGTTCATTCCACACATGCACCGGCCACTGCCTGAAGAGGCTGCTGCTCAGGTTCCTTTAAAATTATTTCTTTCCCACCTTAAACTGTATCCTCTTGTTTTGGCAAAAAAAAATTTTGGTTGTTCACCTTATTCGCAGACATCACACTCCAGCGAAAATAGCACTTAACCTACTCATCCTCTGCCTATAGCCCAAATTCTGGTAACAACCATGTAATTCTTTTCTGAATCCCATCAAATTTTCACAATATCTTTCCTATTGGAAGGAGAACAGAATTGAACGCAGTATGATAAAGCTTACCCAAACCAATATCATGAACAGCAACATGACCTCTCAACTCCCGTAGGGCGAAGGGCCAGGCTGTAAGGAATGCTGCATAACTGGAGAAATTGAGGTTCTGGTCACGGAAAAGAGGGAACGATATGTCAGGTTTAGACGGAAGGAATCGAGATTTTTTTTTCATTATTCATTTTCGGGATCAGCGTTTCACTGGCAAGACCATCATTTACTGCCCTTCCCAAATTTCTCAAAGGTCAGTTAAGAGACAACCACATTGTTGTAGTCTGGAGTCACATGTAGGTTACACCGGAAAAGGATGGCAGTTTGCTTCCTTACAAGTCATCAGTGAACCAGATGGGTTGTACGAACAGTTGAAAATTGATACATCATCGTCATTAGACTCAATTCCAGAGTTAAAGTGAATCTTTAAAATAATCTAAAGGTAGTAGGAGTACACTTAAGAGGGAAATCAGGACGACAAAAGAGAACATGAGGTACCTTTGCCAAATAGGGTTAAGGAGAATCCAAAACGCTTTTAACAAACATATTTAGGACAAAAAAAACGTAACTGGGGAGATAATAGGGCCCCTTCAAGATCAGCAAGACTGCCGACGAGCTATAGGAGATGGGGTGGTATTAAATGAATACTTTGCACCAGTATTTACTGTGCAGAAAGATATTGAGGCTAGTGAACTTCAGAAGCAAATGATGAGGTATTGTAAAGTCCCTGTTTTTCAGAGGAGGAGCTGCTGGAATTCTGAAAATTGATACGTTTGTATAAATCCCCGGACTTGATTAGAAGTATCCTAGGGTTCTGTGGGAAGCTGGGGAAGTGATTCCCGGGCCATTTGCTGAGATACTTGTATCATCGGTAGTCACAGGTGAGCTTCCAGAAGACTAATGTGATGCCACTATTTAAAGTATTTAAGAAAGGTGCTAAGGGAAAGACTAGTGTGCCTATCGTCATTGACGGACAATTTGTTGGAGGGGATTATGAGGCACAAGATTTACATGTACCTTGAAAGGTAATGACTAAATAGAAACAGTCAACATGGCTTTGGTCGTTTGAAGTTCCTGATGAAGGGCTAATGCCAGAAAAGTCTCTCTCATGCTCCTCGGGTTCTGCCTGAACTTTTGTGCTGTTCCAGTGCCACACTTTCCGACCCTGCGTCTCCAGCATCTACACTCCTCATTTTCTTTGTTTTTAAGAAGTGACAAAGAGGATGGATTGAGGCAGAGAGGTGGACATTGTCGATATGGACGTCAGACAGGCCTTCAACAAGGTTTCTCACAGGAGAGTGGTTAGCAATGTTACATCAAATAGAATACAGGGAGACCCAGCCAGTTGAATGCAGAACTGTATTGTCAAATCACTGACCAATAAAGCTAAGCAAACCAAATTCATTATTCACTTTCCTGTCTACCCATGACTGCTTTTTCAAGGAACTATGAACCTGCACACCAAGGTTTCTTTGTTCAGCAATGCAGGGCTTTAGCCTTAAGTCCTATCCTGATTTGCTTTTCCAAATTGAAGCGCCTCACATCCTTGGCTCTAACAGGAATGTACTGTCTCTGTGCTCTTGACATCCTATTTTTGAATCTTCCCACACATCAGCCTGTTCCTTATCTGTGAACATCTGTCCCAATCGACTTTTGAAATTTCTTGCCTAATATCATCAAAATTGGCCTTCCTCCAGTTTAGAAAATTAACTTTTAGATCCAGTCCATCCTTTTCATTTTTATGTGGAATTGTGATTATTTACTTCAAAGTGCTTCTCCACTGATACCTCAGTCATCTGTCCTGCCACATTGTCCAAGATTAGTTCAGGTTTAGTTCCTTCTTGGTGATGGAGAGCATTGGACAAGAAGATGCACCTTTGTAACTGGGAGTGGGGTCATCAAAAACGCTGTCTCATTGGGCTGAATCTAATCATAATTTGTCTCAGTGTTACTTTCATTGAGTGTGACAAAGGGATCATTTCCATGAGGCTGAGCTAATTTTCTGGTGCTATCTTCTCGAACTAACCAAATTAACTAATTACCCCGCCCTATGGTGTCCGTGTCATTGAATGCTAGGCAGATTCTCCCAGTCATAATGGCTGGAAGAAATCATGATCACAGCCTAGAATAGGACAGAAAGGGCCAAGTCAGATGGTGGAGTTCTGTTCCTTCACACCCGTGTTCCCGCCATGTGGGGAGGACATTGGCACGAGCCAGAAAGGTCAGGGATGAATCCTGTGGAGATTCCAAAACATCAAAGTCCCAGCAATGTTCAATGAAGAGCAATTCTAACTTTAAACCCACTGTCAGCTCCGTTTCCTGTAGCACAACTTAGAAGCTATGGCTCTGGTGCCATCTCCCTTGTATGTCGAGCTGGGACAAATTAAATCTCCACGGTCTCGGTGGGCAGGAGGTCAGGCTCACAGCACGTCGTCTCTCCCACGTCCGAGGAAGGGAGCACTGAGGCGTCCTCGTACACGTCCTCCTGCAAATAAATCTATGATATTCACTCCTCTCCTCACTTCTCCTGACATCTTCAATAATCTGTGCTCACATATACCGAAAGTGCTCTCTCTGCACCCCCTTTATAACGATACAGATGTTCAGCACACAGACGCAGGCAGATACACAGAGACATACACATACATCCACCGACACATGCACAAACACAGACACACTGCTAAACACACAAAGGCACCCACACACTTTGAAACGTACATACACACGGACACTCACACACATACACTCACACCGACACATACATATACACACGCACGTGCAAACACACAGACAGCCACAATGACACTTACACACAGATGCACGCAGATGCACACACGCAGGCACATACACACATACACACACACACATGCACACAGACACATATATACACACACGTACACATGCACAGGCTGCCAGAAATACACACACATACATAAACACACTCACAGACACACACAGGCACATACACACATGCACACACACTCATAAACACAGACACATATATACACACACATACGCACGCACAGACTGCCAGAAATACAGGTACACTCATAAACACACTCACAGACACACACAGACACATGCACACAAACACGTACACATACACAGACAGCCACAAAGACACATACACACAGACCCATGCACACAGACTCATACACATATGTACACACACATGAAAACACGCTCAGGCAGCCACACAGGCATGTACACGCAGACACACGCACATACATGCACACACAAACACGCACATGCACACAAATAAGTACACACACAGACAGCCATACAGATACATACACACAGGAGATTAGGAGGGCTTATGCCCGAAAATTCGATTCTCCTATTCCTTGGATGCTGCCTGACCTGCTGCGCATTTCCAGCAACACATTTTCAGATACATACACACAGACATGCCACAGATATACACACAGATACATATATATACACACATGTGCACACAAACATGAGCACTCAGACACACACCGGGACACAGATTTCATCAGTTTCTCAATTCACTTGTTCCCACTTTATCCCAGATACAACCATCCAAATCTTCAGCGCACTCTTAAACTGTACTACCTGTCCATTTTCCTTCCCATCTATCCGATCCACTCTCCGTTCGACCTATCACCTTCACTCCCACCCACATTTGCCTATCGCATTCCCAGCTACCTTCACCCTAGCCTGAACCCCTCCCATTTATCTCTCAGCCCCCTTGGGGCGCAGGCATCATTCTCCTGCTCCTCAGATGCTGGCTGACTGACTGTGCTTTTCCAGCAAAACACTGTTCGACGCATATATACACACAGAAACACACTCACAAACATACACAGTCACACACACAAACACACACACGCACACATGCACACAAAACAGACAGACAGACTGACAAAGATGCACGCACAGACACACACACCATCTCTCCCTCTCTCTCTCACACACACACAGGAAAACACACAGACACCAATATTTCCCACACAGACATGCAGACGCAGACACATAAACACATGCAAAGCACACTCACACACACACACACTCAAAGGCATCTGCAAACATGCAGCCACGTACACACACCCAGGCACAACCATACACAGAGACACATACACACACACGAGTGCATGTACTCGCACACAAACACTTACACACGTGCACACAGACCGCCACACGCAGACCACCCATGCACTATACACAACAGATACATGCATGCACGCACACATGGACAGGCACACACACAGACCAACACACACGCACATGCACAAACACACACACACACAGACATACGCACACCACCCACTCAGACACACAGACGCACAGAAACACGCACATGCTGACACAGACATATATAGACACACAGACAACACATACAAACATACACACAAAGCAGCAGACGCGCATGCACACACACATGCACATGCATGCAAATACACACCCTCAGTTGGCGTCGAGTGGATTGTTGTTGCAGAGAGGTCCTCAGTGTGGAACATGCTCATGTGGAGATTAGTCTGTGCTCCCTCTACAGTGTGGAAGTGATTTATCTTTGTGCAGTATTCCTGACTTGCAGTGTACACATTAAAGAGTATTTCCATTGCAATTATACCCAAGAAACTCTGAATGAACCATTTTGTAAGGAGATGAGATAAAATGAATTTTAGTGCACATTTTCTAACTTGCAATGTTTATTGACTTACCCTTATAAAAAATCTCACATGTGAGAAAGGATTGGAAAGTTCTAAAACAGACCAGTTGAGTGTAGCATTGTATTACTTTAAACAAAAGAGGGGCAGGCAGTGGCAAGGAATGGAGGGAGGCTTTCACCGCATTTCAGTTATTCACTTCCAAATCAAAAGAGTTCATATTGTACAGAGATGTAGAGGCAGCGATCCAAACAAATATACTATTGCAGGAATACACGTAACATGTACAGAGAGATAGATACACAGAGAGGGGCACTGAGAGACACATGTAGACACACACAAATAAACACATCGACAGAAATATGTAGATGTTTAATTGGACATGCAAACTCTCATGGAGGCAAAGTGTTATACAGGCTGATTGGAAACATACCTATCGATTCATACAGTACATGCTGCTGATCTCTCAAACTAAACTAGTCCCACTTTCCTGAGCTTGGCCCATCTTTGTCCAAAACCTCTCTTATTTTTGTTTTTACTCAAATGCCATTTTAGTGTTGTAACTTTACACACGTCCATCACTTGCTTAGGAAAGTCATTCCAATCACGAACTATATGCTGTGTAAACAAATGCACGGCATGGGTCCTGATCAGGCACACCCGGAAAAACTGCAGGTAGCTAGGGAAGTAATACCTGGGACCATTTCTGAGATGTTTTTTGTCATCAATAGCCACAGATGAGTTGCAGGAAGACATGAGGTTGGCTACTGTGGTGCGATCATTAAACAAACTGGGAAAGAAATGCTAGGGAACAATACACCCATGAGTCTGACATTGGCAGTGTGCAAGCTGTTTGTCAAAATCCTGAGTGACAGATTTACATGAATTTGGATAGGTAAGGACTGATTAGAAATTATCGACCTGGCTTTTTAAGTGGCAAATTATGTCTCACTAACTTTATTAATGTTGTTGAAGTAGCGAAGTGGATTGATGAGGGCAGAGCAGTGGGTGTGACTTCAGTAAAGCGTTCGACAAAGTTGCTTATGATAGGCTGTGAAGCAAGATTAGATCATGGAATATAGAGATAACTATCCATTTGATACAGAACTGTGTCAAAGCTGGAAGATGCAGGTTGGTAATGGAGGGGTTTTTTTCAGACTGAGACCTGTGACAAATGGTGCACCACAAAGTTCGGTGCTGGGTCCACTGCGATGCGACATTTATTTAAACAATTTGAATATGAACATCAGAGACATGGTTAGAAGGTTTAAGATAATACCAAAATTGGAGGTGCACTAACAGACAATAATTTTACATCGGAATACAAGGGGTCGTGATCAGTTGGACCAATGGGCTGAGGTGCAGCAGATGAAGTTTAATTTAGATAAATATGAGGTACTGCATTATGGAATGGAAAATCAGGGAAAGACTTATGTGCTCAATGCTAAGTTCCTGGGGACTTTTACTGAACAAAGAGACCTTGGAGTGCAGGCCTTTTGTCTAAGATCAAGTGTCTATCGCTGGATCATGATTGGACGTTGGAGGATCGTTTGGATGTGCTGACCTCCTCTTGGTGGATCTTCATGCTGGCTTTGGTCTAACGCCAATTCAGGGACCAGCCCACCTCAGAGCTATGGCCTCCACAGCCACTCGCAGCCCTGGCCAGGGCATTCGCAACACAGTCAGGGTGACTGTGACGAAGGTGGAGGACCACACACCAGTCGATCGGACGGGGTTTGTGAAGAACGTTTTGTTGGAGTGCTGTGAGTTTGAAGCAGCGGATGTGTACTGCTTGCAGGATTTCCCTGCGGCAGGCTATTTTGACGTGACCTTCAGGAGCGTGAAGAATTGTGAACAGCTCCTGAAGGTCTTCAATGAGAAGGAAGGGGAACCTCTGTTCTCCATCTTGTCAGCGGTCCCGTTGTGTGTGCTACCTTCACAGAGGAGACGGGTTGTAACAATCCAGATGTGCAACCCTCACGTCCCAGCAGCGGATGAGATACGTCCAGGTCGAAGGAGAGAGTACCGATGTGGTCGATCCTTTCAGGGTCTGGACCAGCAAAAGACAGGTCAGGGTAACCCTGAGGGTCGATGCCAGTGGGAATATCCTCCACCCACCCTCCAGCTTTGCCATCGGAGGAAGCAGAGTTTACCTGACATACGCAGGGCAGCCGAAGGTGTGCCGAACCAGCAGGAGGTCAGGCCACATGGCGGCAGATTGCAAGGTGACCATCTGCCGAAACTGCAAGCAGGAAGGCCACCCGATCAAGGAATGTAAGAAGGCCAATAACTAACCTGTGTGGAGAGGCAGGCCACATGTACAAGGCCTGCCCAAGACGAGGAGCCTCCACCTACGCACAGATAGCCGGAGGTGGCAACATGAGCCATGGGCCGACTAAGAGCAGCAAGGTACCACAAAACAGCCCGGGAACGGTGTCTGGAGGCACCCAGAGGAAGGGCAGGCTGTAGCGGAGCAGGCAGCAGACAGCGGGGAGATGTAGCAGCCGACCCAATCTCCTTCAAGACAGACGGAGGAAATGGAAGAGGAGGGATAAAAGGAGGCAGAGGATTAGATTACGGTCAAAAACAGGAAGAGGAAACTTCTCAAGGGCCCCAAAGCCACCCAGCGAAGGGGGAAGCGACACCTACACGTCGAGGATACAGGCAGCTCTTCCAATGGTGAGGACGGGCGTAAGAAGGGTTGTCACCAGAGGAAGACACAGAGTGCCATGGGGAGAAAGGAGGGCAGCACCACCCAAGAAGGAAAAGACGATCCCTCTGAGGGGGTGGGTAATGGCCTTCCCCTACACGGTGAGAACCAAGAGATACCCACCGGCCCACAGCTCCAGGTAACTGGGAGCATTGGTCCTATGACAGCCCTGCTGGCAGATGGAGAACTGGACAGTGCTGATCCTGGGCCCGACACGAAGACACCAGAGAGGGGAAATGGCTCTAGCGTGGGGCTGGACGGCTACCTCAGCCCTGGGAAGGTCCAGCAGTTTGCCGCCACCACGGGGATGCACACAACTAACCCACAGGGGCAAGACCAGCAGCAAATGGACACTGGTAATATCGTAAACTGTTAAAAAGGGGGTTAAAATTGCCAGCATCAATGTGCATAGCATCAAATCGGCTACACAATGTGTTTCAATGCTGGCCTTCCTGGCCAGCATCAAAGCCGATGTCCTATTTCTGCAGGAGTGTGGGATACCGCACCTCAGCAGTTACAGGAGATGGTCGAGCTTGTGGGCCCAAGGGCCGTCAGTGTGGTCGGGGGGCAACGATAACCGCTCCTCAGGCCTGGGTATCCTGTTGCGGGGAGGAAACTTCACCATCTCCGTGGTTAAGGAGGTGGTGGGCAGGCGCCTCCTCGTCGTGGATGTTAAATACAGAAACGCTCCAGTGACTAATCAACGTGTACGCCCCAGCGGTTAAGAGTGAACGGTTTGGGCGGTGGGGATCCCCAGTGGAGGGCTCTCTACGCGGGAGTCCTCCCCATTTCTCTCGGGGATCTGGGGTGGAGGGTGTTGCACGCAGCAGTCCCCTGCAACCGCAGATTGCAGTGGTTCACGGACTCCCATCTCAACTGCTTTTTCTGTGCTGCTGTGGAGTCCGTGGACCATGTGTATATTGGGTGTGGGCGTTTGCACTCCCTCTTTGATTTTCTGAAAAACCTTCTCCTCTTCTTTTGGTTGCACTTCAGTCCCACGCTCCTGATCTTCGGGCACCCGGTGCGGAGGAGGGAGGGCAGGTCTGAAGACCTCCTCGTGGGTCTGCTCCTAGGCCTGGCCAAACTGGCCATAAACAGGTCCAGGCAGCGAGCCGTGGAGGGGGTCGTTAGGGCCGACTGCCTGCCCCTCCTCTGCGGTTACGTTAGGGCCCGGGTGTCCTTGGAGAAGGAGCACGCGGTGTCCACCAACACCCTGGAGTTGTTCGGGGAGAGGTGGGCGCCGCAGGGAGTGGAGTGCATCATTTCCCCCTCCAACTCTATCTTGATTTATTCCCTGCCCTCCCCTTCTCTGTTTGATCACACAGCATTGTCCTTTGATGTGAAGGGCACTGCTTGTCATTGGCCACTCGGGTGTTTTCCTATTTTCCTGGTGGTGGAAATTGAATAAAGATTTGTACACTTTGTGTCTTTCACTGTGTTTCACACCTGCACACACACACACACACCATGGGTGCTGGGGAAAAAAAAAGCACTACCGCAATAAATAAATAAATAAATAAGCAGTAGTGTTTGATCACACAGCATTGCCCCTTGACGTGAAGGGCACTGCTTGTCACTGGGAAAAAAAGAAAAAAAATGAAAAAAAAGTGAACGGTTGGCCGTCCTGCAACAGCTTCCACTATTGATGTCTACGTCCAGGCTGGTCAATCTGGCCAGAGACGTCAACTGCATCATTGATGCAGATGGACGATCCGGCGGGGGGGACAGTAAACTGGACGTTACGTCCAGAGCCCTGATGGAAACTGTCAAAGATGCCAATCTGCACGACGTCCTCAGCACCCTCACAGATGGAGCACAGTGTAGATACACCTGGTCACGGGCAGACGGGTCTATCTGCTCAAGGATAGATTACCTGTTTGTGTCCCGAACGCTCTCGGTCAGAACCACTGATGTCAAGCCGATGTTCTTCTCTGACCATTGCCTCCGGCTGGCCGACTGTCACCTACAGGACGAGCAGCAGGCGGGCAAGGGGACGTGGAAACTGAACAATAAGCTGTTGACCCCGGGAAGCATTGAGAAGCTCAAGAGGGATTACGCAGGTTGGAGAACCGCGAAGCCCCTCTTTGAGTCTCCAGCAGACTGGTGGGAAACAGTAAAAGGAAATATCAAGACGTTCTTCATCCTCAAAGGTGTTCAGGAGGCGAGAGAGAGGTGGGGAAAACTGTCCCAACTCCAGAAAAGTATGCAGAACCTGCTCCTGCTGCAGACGTTGGGGGTCGATGTCATGGAGGACCTCAAGGAGGTGAAGGGCCAGCAAGCCTCGCTCTTTGCCTCAGAGGCCTCCAAGATAATCTTCCGGTCCAGGGTCCGCTCGGTGGAGCAGGACAAGACGTGCTCACGTTTCTTCTTCCAGAAGGTGCACAAAGAGAGCTCTGTGCTCAGCAGCCTGAAGGAAGAAGATGGCTCGGTTGCGTCATCTCAGGATGATATCATGAGGATCAGCAAATCCTTCCATGCCAGTCTGTCTGACTCGAAGCCAACGGACAGCGCGGCCTCCCAGTCGTTCCTGCCCTCTATCACGGAGGTCCTAGATGATGGAACACGAGAGAGGCTGGACAAGCTGCTATCTCTGGATGAGCTGACCAGGGCCCTCGAGTCCTTCAAAAAGAATAAAACTCCCGGAAGCGACGGCTTCCCGGTCGAGATCTATTCTGCTCTTTGGGACTTGATTGGCCGGGACCTGCTGCAGGTGTACGTCAGCATGCTTCAGGCAGGTACCATAAGTGAATCCATGAGGAAAGGCATCATCACCCTCATCTACAAGCAGAAGGGGGAGAGGGAGGAAATTAGAAATTAGAGATTGATCTCACTGTTAAACACAGACTACAAAATCTTGTCAAAGGTCATCGCCAACCGGGTCAGGTCTGCTCTGGGATCGGTGTTCCACCCGGACAAAACCTGTGCTGTACCGGGCAGGAAGATCACTGAGGTCTTGCACTCCTCAGGGATACGATTGCCTACGTGCAGGACAGGGGGGTGGACACCTGCCTCATCAGCCTGGACCAGGAGAAAGCCTTTGACAGGATATTGCATACATATATGAGGGATGTCCTCTCCAAAACGGGCTTTGGGGAGGGAATCGAAAATTGGATCAGACTGCTCTACACCAACATTATCAGTGCAGTCTCAATCAATGGGTGGGAATCAGATAGCTTCCCTGTAAGATCTGGAGTCAGGCAGGGCTTCCCCCCTCACCCGCCTTGTTTGTGTGTTGCATAGACCCATTTGCCGAATCCAACAGGAAGGATGCGATCCTGAGAGGGGTGACTATTTCTGGCAGCGGGGGCCTGCAGGTTAAGGCCTCCCTGTACATGTATGACATCGCCTTTTTGTGCTCAGATCCGCTGTCCATGCACAGACTCATGTGCATCTGTGACCAATTCGAACGGACCTCAGGGGCCACGGTAAACCGAGACAAGAGCGAGGCCATGCTCTTCAGGAACTGAGCCGACCAATCCTCTATCCCCTTCACCGTCAGGACTGACCACCTGAAGGTGCTGGGTATTTGGTTCGTGGGGGCTGGGGCGTGCGCCAAGACCTGAGAGGAGCGGATCAGGAAGATGAGACTGAAACTAGGCAGATGGGAGCAATGGTCGCTCTCCATCGCGGGATAAAACCTGGTCATCAGGTGTGAGGTACTCTCAGTATTGTTATATTTGGCAGAGGTCTGGCCTATCCCCAGAATCTGTGCTACCGCAGTCACCCGGGCCATCTTCCACTTCATGTAGAGATCAAAGATGGACCGGGTCCGAAGAGACACAATGTACAAAGACCGGTGCAATGGGGGAGAAAAAACATACCCAATGCCACCCTCACCCTGATGGCCACGTTTGGGTGTGGCTGCATCAAGCTGTGCGTGGATGCCCTGTACGCAAACACCAAGTGTCACTACGTACTGAGGTTCTACCTGCTCCTGGTGTTGTGAAGGATGGGCCTGGCCTCACTGCCGCGGAATGCTCGGAGTAGTTGGACCGTTCCGTACCACGTGTTTCGTGGAGAAATTTATGAAGAAAAACACCTTTGACCACAAGTCCATCAGGAAGTGGTCAGCACGTAGTGTCCTTGAGACCCTGCCGGAAAAGGAGAGGGCATATCCTGTCGAGTGGTTCCCGGAGGAGACTGTCAAAGCTATTTGGCATAATGCCTCATCGCCAGAACTTTCCAACAAGCACCAAGACATGGCTTGGCTGGTCCTGAGAAAGGCTCTGTCAGTGAGATCCTTTATGCATGCCCGAACTCTCTGCTGCACTGCACGCTGCCCTCGAAGCGGCTGCGGGGGGGAGCAAGACTGTCATACACCTCCTTCAGGAATGTGCCCATGCAGAGGAAGTCTGGAGAGGAATGGAGTGGTGTTTGTTGAGTTTCGTCCCGAGCAGCGCTGTGACTTGGGACTCCATGCTCCACGGCCTGTTCCCCGGGACGCACACTGAGACGAACATCAACTGTGCCTGGAGGTTCTTCAACTCAGTGAAGGATGCTCTCTGCGCGGTCCGAACCCTGTTGATCTTCCAGCTGAAGGAGTTGACCCCGACTGAGTGTTGCAGACTGGCACATTCCAAGGTCCAGGACTACGTGTTGAGGGACGCGCTGAAGCATGGGGCAGCTGCCGCCAAGGCACGGTGGGGAAAGACCACCATTTAACACCTGCCTACTTCAAGAAGAACAGGGGGCTCATGCAGTCGTTTGGGCTCTGCTGATGCCTCAGCTAAATATATCGGCATATGATTGAGAAATGCACAGATCTGTATATAACAATGATAATTTCTGATCTGTGTTGACATATGTATGGCATGGCCAAATGTACAGACCATCAAAATATTTTATGAATAAGTATATTTTGGAAATTTTTGAAATAAAAAATAGAGACCTTGGAGTGCAGGTACATTGTCTCTTGAAAGTGCAGTCGCAGTTAGATAGGACAATGAAGAAAGCGGTTTTCACATCCACAGACCACAGTGAAGACTGGGTTATTAAAATATTGAAGGCTGACCTTGACTGACCTTTAATGGATAGGAGAGTTGACATTTATTGGTAATCGATGGCAAACGGGTGCATCCACAAAGAGATCAGCGTGACATTTCTAAGTGGAACAGTAAGGTCCAGGAGACATTTTTTCGACAGCAGCTCCAACTTCATGTGCTTTTCTTTCACTGCACCCTTCAGCACTCTTACAGAGGTACAGGAAGACCCAATTAGCCAGCTAGTATCACTGCAATGAGACAGGAGGAGTTCGTTTGTGACTCTCAGGAGTTATCCGGGAATAGAATGAAGTGTTCAGTCATAGTTTCGTAGAGAAATATATATTAATGAAACAGATCATTTTGTCCAAATCATCCCTACCAACCAGATGTCCTAACTTAATTTTGTTTCATTTGCCAGTATTTGGCCCACTTCAATCTAAACCATTCCTTTCCGTATACCAACCAGATAACGTTTAACTGTTTTAATGGTGTCAGTCTCCATCACTTCCTCATGTAGCACATTCCATTCACACACTAACTTCTGTTTGAAAACGTTGCCCCTTTGGTCCTTTTTAAAATGTTCCCCTCTCACCTAAAACGTATGCCCTCTAGTTGTGGACACACGCACTATGGGAAAAAGATCTTTTTTATTAACCTTACCCATGTCCTTCGTGATTTTGGAAACCTCTATAAGATCACTGCTGAACGACATTTATTTATTTCAATGTGTAGTCACAGCAGTAATTTTTCAACACAGCACCAACAGCCAAAAATGACATTACTGGTGAAGATTATTGGTTATTTCGTTAAAGGGACCCATGTTAATCTGGCTGATTGGAAATCTCCTCAATATGTGTCTGGTGAAAATTGAGCACACAACTGTGGGGGCAGGATAGATGTATTGCTGCATTTTTCACCACGTAGCGTTCTACTGTAATGTTCATCTATATTCTGTGCTCATCTTTTAAACTCTCAAAGGTCAGCATCGTTGACAGTACGACCTCTGTCTGATGATCTAACCCTAATGGCCCTAATGGAATATTGATGTGCTCAGAAGCACTTCAACAACCAGCAACATAACACAGGAGGCGGCCGTGTAATCTTTCTAAACTGCTACACAGGAGCAGGGAATCCCCAGGAGATGCAGAATAGCGATAATTCCTCATTTTCAGGCTGAAAAGCTGTAACTAGTGGGTTTCCTCAGGGATCAGTCTGAAGTCATCACAACTTACAATCTCGATTAATGATTTGGGCGAAGGGACTGAATGCATTGGAGCTCAATAAAATGTCAAGCAGAGACAGACCATCTGCAGGAAAGACTTACAAGGATACAGATGGAATTGGAGGGTTGAGCTGTAGGGAAAGGCTGGATAGACAGAGCTTCTTTTTTTAACCGTTGAGCATTGGAGGCTGAAGCGTGACATTATAGAGGTTTCTAAAATCATGAAGGCCATGAATAGTATGAATAACCAAGGTCTTTTCTTTTTCCCAGAATGGATGAGTCCAAAACTAGAGGGCAAAGGTTTAAGGTGAGAGGGAGAAAACATTAAAGGGACCTGAGAAACAAAACTTTCATGCAGAGGGTGGTGTGTGTTTGCAATGACCTGTTAGAAAAAAGGAAGTGATGCAGACTGGTGCAGTCACAACATTTTGAAGGCATTTGGATATTCATATTAATAGGATGATTTAGAAGGATATGGGCCAAATGTAGGCAAATGAGATTAGATCAGAATGGGTCATCTGGTCTATCTGGACAAGCTTCCGTTTCAGATGACTCTGTTAGGGATGAGGAGAACTTCTGAAAGGGCCTGTTGAGTGGGAATTATTTTGCCCTGACGATTGTGGTGCCTCCTTGTTTGCATTTATTCAAACTGAGTTAGTGAAATATTTTACAGAGAATTGAGTCACGGATAATAGGGAGAGACAGGGAAGTGAGGCTGGGACCACTACCTGACCATCCACAATCTTAGCACCTGCTGGAAAACCCACAAAGTGTCTAATGTCCCATTCCTGCTCCTCAATCCTATATTTCTATATTCAATTTAGAAGCTCAAATTTCCTAGACAGGAGCATTTGTAGCCAAATACTGCACTACTCTGGTGCACAGGAACAGAGGAGACCATTCAGTGATCTTTCAGTGATCTAGGTCCCCTACTTCGCTGGAAAAGAGAATGCCTGACATTTGCTACTCTCCGTTTGAAAAAAAACAATCCCTGCTCCTACACCATGACCTATTGATATGAGTGATGGAGGTGAACACAAGGGCTTAGTTAAGTGCGACTCGCCCTGAGACCAAGGCAGTATTTAACTGAGGATGACATCAAGTGCAATATTGCACTTAATGAGAATCAGTTGCAAACTCTCCAGTATTTGGAGTAATTTATATCACAATGGTAGAAGTTTATCATCAATGGGCATCAATCATCTCAGCCGTGGGTCATTACTGTAGCAGATCTTCAGGGTAGCTTCCTCCAATCAGGGACTTCCAGCTTGGCATCGGGGAATCACTGCAGTGTCAAAGCAGGCCATTCAGCCCATTGATTCCACAGCGATAAGAAGTACAATGATTTTCTGTAAGTAAGATAATGTTCAGAACCATTTGTCAACCCCCACTACTGAAGCATTCTGTGTCCATGTGCAACAAGATCTGGCCAACATTCAAGCTTGTGCTGTTAAATGTGTCGATACTATTCACGTAACAGTTCTGCTGGACACAGTGTATTTCCGCAGTAAAGGGAGGAGCTCGTTCAGCACATCAATCTGGTTTCATAGGAATATGGGTAAGTCATTCAGCCCATCAATGCTACTGGTCAAGAAGAGCGATGGCCTATGCCGTCTCTCCTGCATCTCACACAGGAAGTCAAGGGGTCTGCTCAACCCCATGCACCCGGGATCAGGAACAAATCATTTAATACCTGGAGCCACTTACAAATGAAGCAGACCTGCGACTTCTCAAATAACGAACAAAGAAACAGGAAGAAGCACCAATATCACAAACAAATGAAGCAGGAACTGCCAAGTTAGCTTGCTCCACGTAGTTCGTTGTGACTTCATTGTTCATACTAGAAGTGTTATTTTAACATGGTTTGGTAGGAAGCTTTTTTAAAAAACAGTCTCAAATGCATCTTCGATCTCATAGAGAGTAGATAGAAGATTGAAGTAGGTGGAGTATCTCTAACTGTTTCAGAATAAAGGTATTGTGGCAGCAGACAGGATTATTAACAATGTAACTTTCCATGGAAGGTCACACTCTCACTGCACATTAAAGTGTTCAGCGTTCAATTCAAGCCTGTACCTCTCTGTCAATCGACATGAAGTCTCTGCACAGCTACATAAAGTATCAGGAATCGAGCATCCTATGGAAAGTATGGAATATCTCACCTTAACAATAGCTGCTTGGGGCATAATGAGTGTTCGTGCATAACCATTAAGTTTCAACTTCTCCTGCTCTTACTGCACTACTTATTAAACACATTGTTTTTTCACACTCTTCCCATGGCACTATCATGCCAGAGTTTCATCTGGTGTAAAACCTTTGCATTGTGTCAGTCACAAGGATATTATTACTTCAAAAGCAGACCAAATCTCTACACAATACCACAAATACTGTCTCAACAAGGCGCTGCCATTGAATAAGATATATTTACTCTGATATTTTAATAATTTTGCATGAAGCAGAACATATCATTTACAGTTTTAATTACTTATTGCCCTGTCTGAATTCTGACAGTGACGTATTACCAAAAATATCCAGGTCCTTTTCAGCATCAGCCCTTCCCAACTTCTCACCATTGAAAAACCATACATGTAAATGATGGTATTTGCTGTTCATAACTGAATCATTTTATACCTTGCAAACGGCTGATTCGGTACATTCCACCTGTAGTTACTCATGGACTCTAACTTGATCCACTCACCTGTATTCAACTATGCCAAACATCTTCTGAAAATTCAAATACTCCACTCGCACTGGTTCTCAACTGACGAAGCCACAATGGAAAACCTCCTCAACGTTCAGCAGATTTATCAAATATCTTTCCCCTTTCTTGAACCTAGGCCGACTCTGCCAAATTATATCATTATTATCCAAGTGTCTAGTTGTCACATTCCTTATAAAAGGTTCCAATGTTTTTCTCACAGCTGACATCAAGCTATCCACTATTTAGTTTTCTGTTTCACTCTCCATCCTATTCTAAGTATTTAGGTTCACTAGAGCTGCTTTCCAGTCTGCAAGATCCTTTTCCAGAATCTAACCACCTTTGAAGAATAATCAGTAATTCTTGCACCAGCTCTATTGCCACTTCCTCGATACTCTGGGAGATAGCAACTTTCCAAGCTTCAATTCAATTCGATTTTAAAAAGCATACTCTTCATTAATTCTAATTACCTGCAGTTCCTCATTTTCACCAGTCACTACGATCCCTTGTATTTCTAAACTTTGTTTCTGTACCTGCCCTGAGAGATGGAACCAATGCATTCCTCTAAGCGGGCAGATGGTGTCTGTCAGCTAATGAATACATTAGAAAAATGCACTTCAGAGATAGTGGAAATGTTACCGACTCCTGCCTGGAACGTCCCAGAGTCAATTCAGTTCGCTTCATGGTGAGTTTCAGCACAGTCCTGTCCCTGGTGTGAGGCGAGAGGTTATATTGAAGAAGACACAGCTCAGTGACCACCTCATTTTTGAAACGAGCTGGTTTCATACTTTACACCTGGAATTAGACAAATGTTTCTGGAAATCCTACTGACGTGGCAGTGATCTGGTTCTTCCTGTTTATAGAGCTTCCCTTCTGTGTAGTCTCTGCTCCATTTGCTTACACTGAACCCAAGCACTGTGTAAAGGCAATGATCAGAGTGGGGTCACCAGATTCTCGGTTCTCCCTGAATGAATGCAACAGTTGACAATACAAACGACAGTAAAGAGTCCAGAGAATCTCCACTGACTTTCCAATGACAGGAGCATGTCAAATCTCCACACACTGGTGCATGCACTTAGTGTTGAAAATACTTCACTCTCCTCAGTTTCTCTCCCTGGCTGAAAAAGAAGTTGCACCTCGGCACAGTCCCACAGTAACCATTCCTCTCTCCAAAGAAGCAGTTGAAAATGTGACATCACCTTTCTCTGTATCATAGCAGCGATAACAGCAGCACCAGTATTGCCACTGGAATTGATCGCCACACTCAGAGAACAGAGTCAGCACGAACATGACTTACTTTAAACTGAGACATCCTTAAATGAACAGAATATTCAGAATATTGTAAAAGTGGAAATGTTAGAATAGCTTCCCATTCTATTTTCCTTCCAGTTAATTATCAGTAATCCCTTTGCTTCTTTTCCTCTCTCTCTCTCTCTCTCTCTCTCTCTCTCTTTCTCTCTCTCTGTCTCTCTCTCTCTTTCACTGGACAATTTCACAGTTAGTTTCAGTTTTGATACAGGCTCATTGGTTTGCAAAAAATTCTGTGTTTCTCCCAATACAAACTCCAGTACCTGCTGTGATTCTACAACACTTTCAGGCACTGGAAAATTTTATTTCTGATCTTCATTGTCGACAATTTCTTGCTTTATTTCACCTTTAATGTTGGTGTTTCACTGGCAAGGACAGCATTTGTTGTCAATCACTACATGCCCTTGACTGCGAGACCATTTGTCAAGTCAATATGGAGCCAATCAAATTGTTATTGATCTGAAGTCACAATTAGCCTAGACTGGGCAATAATGTTAAGTTTCTTTACTAATGGTTATCAGTAAAATAATAAAATAAATATTGATGGTTTATTGTTGTCATGAGTGAAATTGGATTTCTTTCCAATATCTGTCGTTCGAATTTACATTCTGTGACCAGCTGTGGTAGAATTTTAAACAATGCCTTGAGAGTCATATCCTGTCCTCTGAATTACACACCCAGTGACATTATTACTCTCATACGGAGTCCTTGTTGTGACATAACCGTAGAGACAAGTACAAGTTTATGATCAAAATATTTTTAACGCGGAAAAGTGCTGAGAAAAGAACTGAAGCCGTAACATCTGAAGTTAACAAAGGGGTAGATGTCAGCTCATTCAACAACAGCACTGAGGTGGAGGCTGGAGATATTACGGAGGTAGATGAAGGCAGGTTTGATGACAGAGTGAACACGGAGACATAAAACAGTTCAGGGTAAAAGGGAGACTCAATGTTCTGAACAGCCTCGTTCCATCTTAGATGTTTATGAGTAAGGAGTCTGAAATTCGTGGAAATGAAGTGAGTTTGTGACCGAAACTGAAGATAACATTTAATGTATTTTCGAAATATAAATAACTGAAGTTGCAATAATCTTTACCATCGTTTATATGATTGACAGAAATAGACTTACCAGGAACACCAACAATAGCGAGGATGGGATAGTAACCCACCTGAATAATCATCAGTACAGCTCTTATCCGCAAGTGTAAACCTGGCCAATCCTCAGAAAGATAGTAAAGACCTAAGGACAAACTCTTGTCCATTGTTGTAACATTTCTGTCCACTGTTCTCAGAGTCAGATCCATTGTTGGAATATTCCTGTCTAATATTCTCAGATTCTGATCCAGTTTTGAAACATTCCAGTCTAATGTTTGAAGACTGTTCCTCTCCCTCTCTCTGCAGCTGCTGATCGCAATCTTGATGTTGACACTACCCGAATAATGTGGCAAACAAGTTGAAAGAAGCCTCATATTAATGGAAGGCAGAAACCCAGCTGTGGTACATTTAGGTCCACGGAGACTGAAATCAATCACACTCACTGAACAAACAGATCCAGTTAACAACTTTCACTAAACCCTTATATGTCACAATAATACTTGGTCTGGGTGGGATGTTGACATCAATGGCTATTGGACTTATGGCATATCTCCAATTATAAAGTTAGAGTTGAGGGGGAGAGATTATCTTTTCTCTTCATTAGCTCGATGATTCTACTGTGTTTTGGCAAAGTGGAAACTACTCAGCACCTGAGGGGCTTCTACATCTGATTCACAAGGCCTGCTGCAATCTTTTGTTTTATGTATTTATGTTTAACTTCAACATTTCTCTTCCCAACATTTAATTGCTAAGGTAGGGTTAGGCATTTTTGAGATGCTACTACAGTGGCGTGGGTAGTAGGAAAACAGTCTGTTCAATGTGGTCATTACAGCTGCGGCCAGGTCCTATGGAGTGATGATCAAGCTCTCCGAGAACCAAGGTCCTCAGTTTACCTTTCGACAGTTATTGCTGAGGTCTCAGCAGGGTTGGAAGGTAGTAAATATCCCCGAGATTTCTTTCAGAATTGTCTTTAGCTTTTATTTCCTCCTGGATTGGAGAGCTGCACGTAAGGCAATCTGTTTTCTAACTTTGCTTTTTGACAAATGGGTGTTTATGGGATGTTACTCTATTAGAACAATTATTGTTTAGTCGTTAAATAATGTCTCACTGTGTTAAGCCTTCCAACAGAATTAAGTTATTCCAAGTTCCTCTTCCTTTTGTTGTATTTTGTCTACAGTGTTTGAATAAACCCTGTTTTGCTTCATGTCAAATATTTTGACCCAGCGATTTGTATCTGAATCACAACACCTCATATTTAACTTTAGAATAAGAAAATGTTCGAGTAGAGATGATCTTCTCGATTCATTTGAGGGGTTCTGCTCTGGCCCATAACAAGAGGGAACAACGGAATGGGCCGACGTGGAGGAACAGTAGTTATGTCAGGAATTATATCGGATACTCAATCCACCTCACAGATCCAGTCCGAGCATTTATAAGCCCAGATGAGATATCTGTCCACCGTGGAGCACTGTGAAGACCAGGCCAGTGTACTACTCAGTACAACCTGCAACCTTTCCAGGTTCATTTGCTCACCACGTACATTTCCAACAGTGCATTGATCTATAAATCTGGACTATATAATCTGTTCAGCACGGAGTGCTGTGCAGTCCAAATCATTGCATTGTTCCATAAACATAGACTAGATACTGTTGAGCTGGGGGATCTGTGGAATGAATGGATCTGTAAATCTGTCGCAGTTACAATCCCAATGTATAAGTCTGTGTAGACCACCCCAGTACATTGCTAGTAACACTGTATTCGATCACTGTTGAGCGTGGGGTAATTGCACCAGATGCTGGAAGTGACAGATGTGCAGCTCCCATCCATTTAAAACTCGTTTTTCTCAATTGTTCCGTGACACGCGGTGTTTTGGGTGTGAAAATCACTTCCAGAGAGAAGCCAGGGAATCAGTTTAAATACGACTAAAATGAAGAGTTTGTTTAAAAGAGTGGGGTAGATTGAGACAGAATTTCAGAGAAGGATGTGATCTTAGATTTCGATATTCTGAAATTAAAACATCTATATTGCATCTTGCATTTCGGGTCACTGTTCCCAGGAATAATGCATGAACAGCATATTGATATCAATGAAGATGATGGAGAGTTTTGGATGAGTATTTGTTCTGTAGCTTTATAAATGGGAGCGGGGCCAGTAGAGTCTTTGACTAATTTGGCTGACTCGAACAATAGTTTGACACAGTGTCATTTTCATTGAATGTAACAAAGCATCGTCTGCATGAGGCCGAGCCATTTCTTGGTGATATCGTCTCGAACTCACCTCATTAACTACCTATCCCAACCCATGGTGACCCTCTCATTCAATGCCAGCCTCGTTCTCCAATTCATCTTGGCTGGAGGTACTCACCATCACCGAGATACCCCTGGATATTCGGTGATCCCTGGTGCTGCTGCCATCTTTTAAAAGGCCAATGCGAACACAGTTGAGCTTTCACGGTTTGGAGTTGACCTGCACAGTTTATCCTGAGCATGGCATATCAGGGAAAGTTGCACCACGATTTTGTCAACAGGGGCACGGACGTTCTGGTGGATTGGCTAGTACAGAAGGGGATCATTCTGTTCCCAGAGGGGGCCACTGACCATGGTCTGAGCTCACCAACTAGCTCAGTGCAGTTCCTGCGGTCTGAAGAGATGCCCAACAACAAAGGACAAGCATTAATAGACTGCATCGACAACACTCATAAGCATGTTCACCGAATTCCTTCAAGCACGTGTTCGGGAGCTATTTCTCACGAGGACCGACACTCTAAACAATTTATTACAGCATTTTTTTTTGTAAGCAGAAGCACAATTTAAACCGACAAATCAAAAATACCTACTTATTTCATGGTCAACAATATTCAATCACAATCAGTAATTCTAGTTATTTCACTTGTCACATCTAATTGTATTCAGCCAAAGACTGCATCGAAGCACTTGTCTCATTATAGAATGCAATTGCTAGCAGAGACCTTTTACCTTTTATCTTCAGCCATTATCTTGATCATTGTCTGACCCGTAGCTCCTTCCTGCTTACCAAAGTTTCTATTGTCCTTTGTCTGTTAAAATTCTTCTCTACAGTAGTCCCCACTCAGTTGGCTAAATGACTGGAGTGTGATGTAAAGGGAGGCCAGCACAGCAGGTTCAATTCCACACACTGTCGTAGGTTAGCATAAAGGTTTCGATTTCTCAAGCTCACCCCATCATCCGAGGTGTGGTGACCCTCGGGTTAAACCACCACGAGTTGTCTTTCTAATGAGAGAACAGCACAAGGTTCTTTCGGACGATGGTGACTTTATTGCATCACTGTTAGCATTTTAAAATCTTATCTACATGACCATTTCATCTTGCATTGTATTTCCGGATGATCTGGTATAATGCAGTTTCATTTTGCCCCAATGTCAGCTTTTCCCCCACACAGTACGTTCCTGCCCATTGGCTGATAAACCTTGACTCCTTTGTTATCCATGAGTCCATCTGTCTGTGTCGCAATAACAATCAATACTTCTGCATCCGATGCTATCTGCAGAAGAGACTTCCAAAACAAAAAGTCTCAAATACTCGAACAAATAAAAATAAATTTCCTCATGTCTGTAATAAATTTAAAACTTCTAAAAGAAAAGAATTAAGACAAATAATGTAGCTGCAACTGTACTTTCAATCAATTCAGTAGGAAGGACGTATTGCTGTAGCAGTACCCAGGCTGACTGATAACACATCTAGAGGGCTATGTGTGAAGGTTTATTTTTGTATCCTCATACTGGAAGGTGTTCAGAGATGTTTCACTTCAGTTCCTCCTGGGATGAAGGGTTTATATTATGGAGGTTTAGCAGGTTACACTTGGAATGAAAGGTGATTTTATTAAATCATGTAGCAACATGAGGACACCGGATCATTTGGATACTGAATAGTTGTTTGTATCGTCCAAATTTGTTGTCATTAGGCTTTGCACTTTTGTAGGGGGAGTTTATTTCAAGAATAAGCCAGTTACCTGTGGCTGACAGAAGAAATCTGTCTGTGATATTTCTATCATTGAACCTGACCAGTCTAGGACCGATAACATTGGCTGTACCACCAACCTGGCTGCATTTAGAATCTGTTGTGAGCAGTGGAAGAGTGGGACTTGAAGAGGAAACAGTCACCTATCCAACCTTGATCAGAAGAGGGTTAAGGAGAGTTTCACAAAGTGGGAATTTATTCAAATAGGAACTCTCTTCCCCAGATTTTGTGATGGGTGAATCTTTACATTATATAGAAACTGTTTTAGTTTGATTTTCGATGGACTAGCAAATCAGAAAAGTGAAGCTGGGACCACAGTGAGATGAACCATGACCTTATTTATTGGTGGAGTAGTGTCAAACGGCCAAGTGGTCTAGTCGTGCCCCTCAAACCTATGTTCTTATGTTCTGTTCAGCCTTCATACCTGCTACACAGGAGCAGATCGAGTCCCCTCCGATGGTTAGGGGTAGTTTGAGAAAATGTACTGGGAAATTTCAGGCTGGGTCAAAAAGAGCATCGCCCCCACAATCCCTGTATCCCGGCTTCCGCTCTCTGCAACTTCTGCTCCAGGTGGAGGTTATGTTACAGACACAGATTCACTGTGAATGCAGCCCCCATGTCACATCCAGGGTTAGCTCAACCAAATCCTCTGCTCTCCCTGAATGGAGAACACAACTGCCTGGAAAATAACTAGTTACTTTCCAATAACTGAAGCTGAAAATATTTTTTAAAAATATGAACAGGAGTATGCTATCCAGCCTGTCCTGTCATTCAATAAGAATTTGGCTTAGCTACTCCAGGGCTCAACTCCACTTTCCTGCCAACCCTTTGTATCCCTCAACTCGCCCATTTGTCAAAAACCAATCCACCCATTCTGAAAAAAAAACTTTCAATGACCCAGCTTCCACACTCTCTCCGTGAGGTAATTCACTATATTCTGAGAGAAGACATTTCTCTTTGTCTCAAATGAAATCAATAAATCCTTATTCTCTATCTACGTCCCTGAGTTCAAGACTCTGTTCAGGAGTAAACCACGTTCTGAACATCAACGTTGTCAAGCCCCCTCTCTATATTGTACAGTAAGATCACCCCATTCACTTTAACTGCAATGAATGAACGCCTCAACATTTTAGGTATGCGTGATAGATCAACAATTTCATTCCCAGAATCAACCTAATGTCTCATGCTAGTTTCTTGCTGCACCAGCGTTTTGGTTCATACACAGGAAAAACCCATTCCCTTTTCACTCCAACTCTTTTCTCGAGTTCTCACCATTCAATGACAGACTGCCTTTTGGTTCTGAGGGGAAATGTCTGAGAACTTATACTTTTTCTGCAGTCAACTCCAGCTGTCAATTACTTGGCACTCACTGACCTTATCTATATCTCCTTTCAGATTCCTTACATCCTCACTGCCACCTGCTCTCCCACATAGTTCAGTGCCATCCACAAACTCGGATATATATGCACTCATCCCCCGTTTCAAACCAACAATATAGATTGTAAATAACTAATGCCACAGGACTGATACATGTGGTGATCCAGTAGATACATCTATTTAATCAGACAAGTACCCACTCATCCCGGCTCTCCATCTTTTCTGAGTTAACCACGCTGAAGTGTATCCAGAATATTTTCTGTCATATTCTTGTGTAAGAAATTCTGTTTTGTTATATTGAGAAATATATCGAAAAATTCTGCGAAACTGAATACATTGTATATCAGTTCCCGTTTATCAAATCTGCTTGTTTTGTTCTCAGGAAATGTGCTGCAATATTTTGCATGATTTTAAAGTGCAAACTATAACTCCCCTTTCGCAAAACACTCTAATTGAAGTAAGCTTTTTAAAATGACGTGCAATTCTTTCCTGAATAACTCACACTCCCTTCTTGAAGGCAGGCGCCACTTTGGATGTTCTACAATTTTGCTGGAACACTCCCGCCATCCAGAGAGTTATGGAATATTTCACACAGTGCCCACCTGTCACTCGGTAACAACTTCTTTAAAAACCGTGTGTCACTTGCTGATTTGTCTCCCCTTGGTCTTGTCTGTCTGAAAAAAAACCTTGTTCCTTTTGTTAGAAATGATTCAAGAAGTTTCTTTCTAATGCCATCTTTCTTATTTTATTGAAATACTTTGTGTCTTCCCCTGTGATGTAAAATACTAGTCCAACGTAATAAAGTCATCACTATTACAGGATGACCACAACTGGACACATTACTCCGGAAGAGGCCTCATGAATCCCAACAAAGTTCTGAGAAATTGAAGCAAACTTGCTAAATGCCTTCTAAACCACTCTGCCTAAGTAGGTCACAAATTTCGAGGAATTATGTACTGGAAGCCCTAGGTTTCTTTTCGACGACGTTGCCCAAGGCCTTGTTTTTAATTGTATCCTTGCCTGTTTTATGAAAATATCATACCTTGCATTTATCAAAATTAAGTGTCATTTGCCAATCTTAAGCCCATTGAACCAACTGATCAAGATATATTTTTACTATATGATTGCCTTCTGAATGTCTACCGCTCTGCAGTCATCAGTCTTCTTTTTTGCTTCCTCAAAAACCCCAATCAATTTTGAGACACGAATTCCTTCGTACAAAACTATGCTGACTGATCCCGAATCTTAAGTTTCCTCTCCAAATGGATATAAATCCTGTCTTTCAGAATCGGCTCCAACACCAAAGTCAGGCTGTAAGTTCTATATTTCCCAGGCTTCTCCTTACATTATTTTATTAACAAAGGCACAACATTAGCGACTCTCCAATCATCCAACATCTCACCAATATTTATTGGTGATACAAACATTTCTCACAGGGGGCCTGAAATTTCCTCCATATCTTCTCACAACGTTCTGAGATACGCTAGATCAGATCCCAGTGTTTTATCCACGTTTATATTTTTAATACATTCTGCGATTCCTCTTCGGTAATGTGTAATGTTTTCAAAACAAAAATTTGCATTTCACTGAATACTGGCAACAGAAGCTCGATCTTAATTTCCATTTCCATGGCACCAGCCGTGAATCCAATCCAAATGTGAAGTTCAGCAATCACTGAGAAGTCCCTTAACTAATAGTATATTGGATTAGTAGTTGCTCCATGAATTGCGTCTTCTGAGTACGTTTCTCAAACATCCCTCTGTGCCTGATGGCCAAACAATAAGTGCAGGGATCACAGCAAAACCGCCTTTTGTCGCACCAAGTCTATCGTATTTCAAAAAAAAACTTGTGCTTACACATATTTTTTTTCCATCAAGTACATTTTACTCATATTACACTAACACTTAATGCCATTTTTGATTGATATTACACAAGGGGTGATGGGGAAATAAACCAGTATTGGGACACAAACTGATTTCAGCACGTTTAGATGTCAACTCTAGAATGAGTAACGAGGTTATTCACATCCACAGCAAATCTAAAAGGCCATTGGATACTGTTGAATATTTACAATCGATGAAATGATCGTGTTGAGAGTTGTCCTGCTGCTTTGGCATAAAAGAGAATTTTAATTTGCAACAGAACCAACACGTAGGAAGTCAAACTGCATTGCAACATCTGTAAGAGGAATTTTCAAATAAACTAGTTTGAGAAGCATTTCTGAGGCCATAATGGATTTTTGTGCACAGATATTGATCACCTGCCGAAGGAGATAAACACATTCCCCAAGGAAGAAACCAGCAAATGTTCAATACATTGGGATCTGGCAATGCAATAGGGTCGCGTTGTTAACATTTGAGAAGACATTGCAAACATACATAGAATTATGCATAAGATTATGAGATTCAGACTTTCGATCCTGCTATGTTATCTTATAAGATCATAACGAAAGTCATCACAACCTCACAGCTGCATCTCTGCCAAGCCTTTCACATCCTTGCCAAACAAGAACATATCAAATGCTGCCTTCAGAAGTGTTCAATGGCTCCATTTCAAAAAACATTGCAAGAACGCTTTACAAATACTTCCACTGAAAAACAAGATAGAAAGAAAGAGGTCTTGCCAGAACTTTCTCTCTGAAATCTGTTCTGCCTCTAAAACCTGTGTTTGAATTTTCTATTTGACAAGAGATTTATTTATATGATGGTGCGGGAACTGGAGCAGTCATTAAGTTGTGTTAGGTCGCGTTTTCAAAGAAGTTCATTTATTCTATTTCTTTTTCTTCGAGTTACAACCGCAGTGTGTGATGATCCTGTGCCTTGAAGAGATATGTTCTGTTCTGTTTCTCTTCCTAAGAGCTGCTGTCACAGTGGTGAAAGAATGCCTCATTCATCAATCTAATGGTAAACAGCTTTGGGTTCTCCCTGGGTCAATATCTTAAAGAAAGACAAAGGAGGTTTGCGTGACAAGGTAAGACAGACACAGGTCTTGACTTCAGTTCTTCTTTCAGTGAGTTGAGTAGGGTTTTGTCCTGGCTGCGGGACGAGAAGGCTGAGTTGTCTGGTGAAACAATAAAGTCTTATACAGCGAAGTGTTTTGCACCTGGTCAGATTACCTCAAAACATTTTAAGAAGATAGCCCAGACACCAACGGAATTTTATTTTAGTTTTAATGACAGATGCAGAGTGAACGTTCCACGTGGGATACAGCTGGTCAAACCACTTGTCTTTAAGCAAAACAGATTTTATTCACGTACTGCGGTTGTAACTCGAAGAAAAGAAATAGAATAAATGAACTTATTTGAAAACCCGACCGAACCTAACACAACTTAATGACTGTGCCAATTCCCGCAACATCATATAAACACATCTCTAGGCAAATAGAACATTCAACCACAGATTTCAGATGTAGAAGAGATTTCGGAGAAAAAGTTCTGGCAAGACCCCTGTTGAAGCATTGACTCCCTCTATTCACTGCAGCTGCTTCTCTGCTACCAGCAGTTTTCTTGACTTCTTGCTAAAAGAAAACCAAATGAGGATAAATCTGATCTGGGAGACTAGCCGCTTCCTTTTAATTACACAAATGTAATATTTTAAAACCTGAAGGGTTCCTCTGATTGTTGACTTTGGCAAGTTCTGTACGTCATGTCCAGCCATATCAACACGACTACCTTTCCGATCCCTTTGAAATAAAGACAGAATGCACTTGTTTAACTGATAACATGGTCACTGAATTTTCCACTTAAAATCAAAAGTGTAAGAATGCTACTTTCGGTGTTTCTTTCTGCTAGACTGTAGAGAAACAGTGCGTGAGAATAATAACGTTTTGAATTGCCTTTGACAAGGGTATGTTTGTGGGAGGCTACCTATACTGGAACATTGGATGATTAATTGTTAAATAATGCATTGCATTGTTAAGTGTTTTATTTGGTAAAGTTATGCCAATTCGTCTTTTTGTTGGATTTTAACTGTGTGGTAAGAATGAAGTGTGTTTTCATTAAAGCTTAGATGTCGATCAACCGAATTAAAAAAATAAAGAATTTAATTTCGAGGTTATCTTCATAATGTGCTTTGCAGTGTATAGCTGGGGTAGTGGTATAGACTGCTCTGGGTCATAACAAATTGTAGAATTGTGTTGGAACAAAGTCTCCGATTCCTGGTTGAGTTAAGGACTATTTTTAAATGGGTGATAATTCATTTTTAAAAAGCGACTCTCGAGATCCACATGTTACCTATAGTTGAAATGTCCTTCATCTTCATACGAGTTTCAACCACGACACACCTCAATCAGGTCGACTATAAGCAATATAAGTCTACTGTGTCCGAGCTTGGATCAAAAAGTAATCACTCGAATCCAGAAATAACTCTCAGAAATCGGCATTAAAATGCCTCCAGCTCATTTACATTCGTCATTGAATAAGGTGAACTGTCATGAGCTCAGTAATTTAGATGTGCTTCAGCAGTTTCCTGTGTAAAGAAGCATAGTCAACTGAGTTTTGCTTTCAATTCCTGTTGTGCTAGCAATCAATATGGCATTTAATGTACTATATATATATATTCTGCACCTTAATTATTTTTTAAAAAATTACCTGTTACAAATACACTTAAACACTTATTGTCTGAACACTCTTTTTGAAGACTATACTTTAAACTACAGAACAAGCCTTTCGTTTTCTTTTGTTTCCAGCACAATGGAACTCCCCATTTTTACAGGTAAATACTTCACCATTCAATCATCATTCAATTCTCCCAAAGCATAGGAACAAGCGTAAAGTATCAAACCTTAGAGCCTATTCTGCCATTTGTAACAATACTATGTGGTGTATTTTCTCCTGTTTCTTTCTTTGTGAAGAAAATGATAGAGAGTCACTGAGCGATATGCTCAAACCCAATAAAGAAAAACAGCTAATGAGTGTTTAGGAGTTTTTACTATTAAAGGTGGAACAATAGAAGCATGCTGAATGTGTGGGTTCAAACTTCCAAAGAACTAAGATTGTGAATTTAGCTGTCAGCACTCGATGTTGGGGTTGTTAAACCTGCTATGTCTTGCTCTTTTTGTCCAAGGTAACTGTTGGGGTTCTATTCAAGTTGCTAGAATTACATGTCAGACGATCTGTTTGGCTCAGTTAGTATTTACCAAGGGTGTGTTTGTGGGATGTTACAACAATGGAACATTTGCGATTTTGTAGCTAAATAACCTATTATTCACTTCAGTTTTCCAATCGAGTTAACATTTGCAAATGCTTCCTTCTCTTGTTGTCGATTAACTTTGGTGCAAATGCAAAGTGTCTAGGAGAATGTGAGGACTTCAGATGCTGGGTGATCATAATGGATAAGTGTGGTCCTGTAAAAACACATCAGGTCAGGCCACATCCACAGAATAGGAAAGTCGATGTTTCGGGCATAAGCACTTCATCAGATATGATGGGGGGAGTGGAGAGGCGTGATTGAAACAACGACTCTACTGCTGCTGGGATGCTGCCTGAACTGCTGTAAGTTTCCAGCGCCACGAATTTTGATTAACGGAATATATACGGAATGTTTTGCTTAAAGACGAGTGGTTTGACGAATAGAATTGCATCTGGAATACAACACCATATACTGATCTTAAAAGTAAGTAAAATGTTAGGGTCTGGGCTGTCTTGTTACTATATTGTGAAGGGGTTTGGTTTGTTCCTTAATGCATTCTAGATCATAACTGACCAGCTATCGCAATTCGATGCTTTCAAACCATGCCCATTTGCGTGATGTCATTAATAACTATGTAAAGTCTATAAATCACGGTCATGGAGTGCTTTATTAATAAGTTCACAACACCTTCTGGTAATGAACTCCAAAAATACTAATCACTCTGTGAATGAATATCTTCCTGATTCTTAAATAACTCTATTGATTTGAATGTCAATAGCAAATGGAAACGTTTTATCAATATGTACAATCGCTTGCCCTTTAAGAATTTTGCATTTTTCTGATTTTGACTTGCATTCTTCTAATCTCCAAACAATAAAGTTCCATTTATCTCAATATCTCCTTAAAGGGCAATCTCAGCTGATGAACCTATCTTCAGCAATGTGATCAAAAAGCGCACAGTGCTGCAGCAATGGTATTGACAGTGCTCTATACAAAAACAGCAAAATCCTTTCCTTTTGTCATCAAATTTTCTTGTGCTAATGCCCAGCATACCTTTCTTTCTGCCTCTGCATGCTCACTTTCAGTGACTTATGAACAAGGAGAAAGAAATTCCATTAGGATATCCATCCTTTCCTATCACTCACCATTTAAGAAATACTCTGAAACATTTTTGCTCCTTCATTATTATGGCTACCAAGCTAACATTAGCATATCTATTCAAATTCTCTGGTTTCTGTCTATTAACTAATCTATGCTGGTACAAGTTTTTTTTAATTTCCATTCTTTCCTTTCTTGCAATGGTAGATGTTAACTGCTGAACTGTCAGATATATCTAGTAGATTTACTCTCCAGCATATGTTAGGTTAAACTCGCTCTGAAGTAAAGTGAGGTTTGTTAAGTCAAACGCAACCCCCAGTCTGTGTAATATGCCATAGGCTTTTTGATATGTATTTACTCCATCACTTTGTGCTGGTTATGAAAGCTGTAAAGCTGATGGACCTTATAGCAATCGGTGTGGTAATTGACAATATGTTGGACCTTTTCTTATACATTAAAAGAAAGGTTCAAAACATAGCTGGTTTAAACCTGACAGCACTCAGACCACAAGAAGCACAGTACTGATTATATTACAAATATGTTTTAGGATAAACATCTTACACGTTCCTCCCAACCAAACAACTTGAGCCTTCCTTTGAAAGTCAACAGCGCAGTCATCCAGCTCTTTAGTTATGTAACCATTAGAAGATATAGAACATGGAACGCAGAACAGGCTCTTTGGCCCTCGGTGTTGCACCGACGTGTAGATACAATCTGAAGCCTATCTATCCTATGTTATTCCATTTTCATCCATATGATAATCCAGTGACCATTTAAATGCCCTTCAAGTTGGTGAGTCTACTATTGTTGCAGACAGAGAGTTCTACGCTCCTACTACTGTCTGAGTAAAAAAACTACCTCTGGTATCTGTCGTCTAGCCATCGCCCCTCAGTTTAAAACTATACCCCCTCAAACCAGCCATCGCCATCCGCGGAAAAGGGCTATTACTGTCCTCCCTACTAGTTCGTTTTCAGAAACTTTGTAGCTTCAGTTGAGGTTCTGGATTTGGGTTTGCTCGCTCCGCTAGAAAGTTCATTTTCAACGTTTTGTCAACATACCAGCTAACATCATCAGTGAACATTAGGAGGAAGCATGACCCGCTTTCTATTGATGTGTTTAGGTTTACTTGGTTGGTGGTGTCATTTCCTGTGGTGACGTTATTTCCTGTGTTGATATCCATTCATTTACTTTATCTCAGGGGGTGGTAAATAGGATCGAAGTCAATGTGTTTGTCGATAGAATTCCGGTTGGAAGGTCATGCTTCTTGGAATTCTTGTGCGTATCTCTATTTGACTTATGCTTGAATGGATGTGTTATCCCACTGGATGTACTGTCCTTCCTCATCTGTATGTAAGGATACTAGTGAGAATGGATCATGTGTTTTTTTCGTTGCTAGCACATGTATCCTGGTAGCTAGTTTTCTGCCTGTTTGTCCAATGTAGTGTTTGTTACAGTTCCTGCAAGGTATTTTATGAATGAAACTACTTTTATTTGTTGTCTTTCAAGGGTCTTTAAAGGGTATTTCAAGTTCATCAGCTGCGTTTTTAGTGTGTTGATGGGTTTGAAGGCTACCATGATGCCAAGAGATCGGAGTCGTCTGGCAGACATTTCCAAGATGTATTTGATGTAGGGGAGAGTGGCTAGGGCACCTGGACGTGTTTTTGTCTACTTGGTGGAGTTCGTTGCTGAGAAAACAAATCTTCCAGCTCATCGAGCATACCTACATCCAGTTCTCCCTAGCGAACCCTCTGATTAGCAAGCTTCATGGCATGTGATAAAAAAAACAGAACCAGAATTTTTAAAAATCGAAACGCATAAAGTATGAACAAATATAACTTCCCTGATCAATTTTGATCTGTTGTTTCTATCGCCTAATCTGAATTTTAAAGGACTTTGTACGGAGTTAACATAAAACTGAATGCTATTGGTAACGACTGAAACCAATATGATTGTATGCACGTTGAAGGCAGGTGAATGTAAATTGGGGGATCAGTTTAATGGGCACCGAAATGAATTTTGTATCACCATTCCAGACCCTTGAATTCTCCATCTCATTGAATGGATGTCAAAGGTGTCACACTTGTCAGTAAACTCAAGCAGATTTCAACGGGTAAAATTTAATGTTCTGTAAAATATTTCCTCAGTGCTTTGCCGTCACAGAAAGCTGTTATTATGCTGTGTATCGAATTATTAAACCTGCAACTATTTACATATTAAAAATGGGGAAAAAACCCTTTAAAGATGAAGTGATCCTAAAATTAACATTTGAATCACAGTTACAACACAGTAAACGAAAGAACAGTTAATGAAGAACGCCCGAGCAGAGTCTACAGGAAAGCCACACACACAGACCAGATGCTTAAATGTAAAAGCGATCATCCGAACATCCACAAATGGAGCTGCATAAGGACGTTATTTAAACAGGCCACAGCACACTGCAGAACCCAGTAACTACGAGCAGATGAAAACTATGTATTCGAGAAGAACGGGCACCCAATTAACACAGTCCTCTGATTCTTAAACAACAAACCCAAACAAGAAGACAAAATATGCCCAAATACTCTAACTACATTAACACACAACAATGACATCTCTACCAGATGACTTCGTCTCCTTAGCAATATCGTAGCCCACAAACCTATCAACACACTTAAACATTGGCTGACGACAAACACATTTAAACAGTGGCTGATGAACCTCAAGGTCACTACACAAACAAGCACCAAAACCCATGTAATTTACCAAATGAAATGTAAGGACTGTAAGAAACACTGCACCAGACAGTCAGAAAACTCGCCATCAGGCTATAAGAACAATAACTAGCCACCAAAGAACATGACCAACTATCACTAGTATCCTTTTTTATAGGTGAAGGGCACCACTTCGACTGGGACAACACATCCATCCGAGGAGAACCTAAACATGGAGACACACGCGAATTCCCAGAGGCTCGCATTCAACTGGAACTTCATTGATAAACGCATCGATTTGGACACAATTTACCAACCTCTGAGGAAAATAACCCGAAATGGTATTACTCACTTTAAGAGACCAAGACACATAGATAGAAAGTGGGACATATCACAATGCTTCATTGGAGGCTCACCGATGATGTTACCTAGCATGGTGATGAAACATCTGACAACAAATCTTCCAGCTTAGTGACAAAAGTTACAGCCTGAACCTGAACTTGAGCTACAAATCTTCTCCAAAATTGCAAACAGTAAATTAAGCTGCAAAATGCTGACTTTGATGCTGCAGAGGTGTGTGCAATGCACTTGGTAGTTCCTGAGAGCTCAATAATTTAAAGCAGGAAAAAGAGAATGCGGGAGTAATATTCAGTACATTCTGCCTGTCTTTACATCTGCAATCAGAATGATATCTGAACTCTCGGAACCATCAGGAAAAAGATGCTCACTTTAGCAGCATTGACTAGTTTAATAATTGTTCCTTACATCACTGGCGCTCCATTGTTAATGTTTCCTATCCACAGGAGAAACTGGAGTATTTCACAAAGTTTCACGGGCAGTATCGCTTTCTCCCACCTCATAAACAGACAAGTGGAACAGTCCAAAGTTCTCAGATTAGACATCATCCTAATTGAGAAAACGAACCACATTCCTGATGAAAAGCTCATGCTCGAATCGTCGATTCTCCTGCTCATTTGATGCTGTCTTGCTGACAGTCCTTTGTGAGCACCACACATTCCGACTTGGATCTCCAGCATCTGCAGTCCTCACTTTCTCCTCGCATATAATACATTCATCCTGATTGCGTGAAGATCCTGAAGCTCAGATCTTAACAGTGAACTTCTTCTTGGACATCAATGTCTCCATAAGCCGAGCAATGATCATCTGTTAAACACTAACCAAAGGTGGAGAACTACCATACATGTGATGATATAGACAATTCTGCACAACGACTTATTATTTGGGAACACAGAGGTGGTTTCGTTGACATTACAAGTCTCTTAAACTCACTATTTTTGAGACTTCTGCTGAGGAATGCAAAAAAGGGCACCATATTTTATGAGTCACTTTCGCTAATAGTTGCGATCCATTGAGCCTGGTAATGCTCTGACAAGTTCCCATTGAACATGGGACTTATTGACATAGAACATAGAACATAGAACATAGAAGGATACAGCGCAGTACAGGCCCTTCGGCCCTCGATGTTGCGCCGACCGAATCCTACCTAACCTATACTAGCCCAATAACTTCCAAATGCCTATCCAATGCCCGCTTAAATGACCATAAAGAAGGAGAGTTCACCACTGATACGGGCAGGGCATTCCATGAACTCACAACCCGCTGTGTGAAGAATCTACCCCTAACATCTGTCCTATACCTACCACCCCTTAATTTAAAGCTATGTCCCCTAGTAACACCTGCCTCCATTAGCGGTAAAAGGTTCTTAGTATCTACCCTATCTAAACCCCTAATCATCTTATACACTTCTATCAGATCTCCCCTAAACCTTCTCTTCTCCAATGAGAACAGCCCCAAGTGCCTCAGCCTTTCCTCATAAGATTTTCCTACCATTCCAGGCAACATCCTGGTAAACCTCCTCTGCACTCGTTCTAAAGCTTCCACATCCTTCCTATAGTATGGCGACCAAAACTGCACACAATACTCCAGATGAGGCCGCACCAGAGTCTTATACAGTTGCAACATGACCTCAGGACTCCGGAACTCAATTCCTCTGCCAATAAAGCCCAGTACACCATATGCCTTCCTCACAGCACTATTTACCTGGGTGGCAACTTTCAGAGATCTGTGTACATGGACACCAAGATCCCTCTGCTCATCCACACTACCAAGTAGCCTACCATTAGCCCAGTAATCCATCATCTTGTTATTCCTACCAAAGTGAACGACTTCGCACTTAGCTACATTGAATTCCATTTGCCACATTTCCGCCCAGCTCTGCAACTTATCTATATCCCGCTGTAACCTACCACTTCCTTCCTCACTATCCACAACTCCACCGACTTTTGTGTCATCCGCAAACTTGCTTACCCAGCTTTCAAGTCCTTCCTCTAGATCATTTATAAAGATAACAAAAAGCAATGGTCCCAAAACAGATCCTTGTGGTACACCGCTAGTAACTGCACTCCAAGATGAACATAATCCATCAACTACTACCCTCTGTCTCCTTCCAGCCAGCCAATTCCTAATCCAAACCTCTAATGTATCCTCAATGCCATACCTCCGAAGTTTTAGCATTAGCCTACCATGGGGAACCTTATCGAACGCTTTACTAAAATCCATATACACAACATCTACTGCTTTACCCTCATCCACTTCCTTAGTCACCTTCTCGAAGAACTCAATAAGGTTTGTGAGGCACGACCTGCCCTTCACAAAACCATGCTGGCTATCCCTGATCACGTTATTCCTACCCAGATGTTCATAAATCTTATCCCTTACCATTCTCTCTAAGACTTTGCCCACCACTGAAGTCAGACTCACTGGCCTATAGTTGCTAGGGCTATCCCTACTCCCTTTCTTGAACAATGGGACCACATTCGCTATCCTCCAGTCCTCTGGTACTATTCCTGTTGACAACGACGACATAAAAATCCAGGCCAATGGCTCTGCTATCTCCTCCCTAGCTTCCCATAGGATCCTGGGGTAAATGCCATCAGGCCCAGGAGACTTATCTATATTCATCCTTTCCAATATTCCCAAAACCTCTTCCCTGCATACTTCCAGGGCATCCATTCTAATTATTTGTGATTCCATATTCACATCAGCAACAGTGTCCTGTTCCTGAGTGAATACTGATGAAAAGTACTGATTTAATGTCTCTCCAATCTCCTCCGCCTCCACACACAACTTCCCACTACTATCCTTGACTGGACCGATACCTACCCTAGTCATCCTTTTATTCTTGACGTACCTATAGAAAGCCTTTGGGTTTTCCCTAATCCTACCAGCTAAAGACTTTTCATGTCCCCTTCTCGCTTCTCTTAGCTCCCTCTTTAGCTCCTTCCTGGCTACCTTATAACTCTCAATCGCCCCTACTGAACCTTCACGCCTCATCTTTACATATGCCGCCTTCTTCCCTTTCACAAGGGACTCCAATTCCTTACTAAACCACGGCTGCCTCACAAGGCCCTTTACGCCATGCCTGACTGGTACATACCTATCGAGGACACGCAGTAGCTGCTCCTTGAACACTCCCCACATCTCATTAGTGTTCTTCTCTTGAAGCCTGTTTTTCCAATCCACACATCCTAAGTCATGCCTCACTGCATCATAATTTCCCTGCCCCCAGCTATAGCTCTTGCCCTGCGGCACACGATTATCCCTCTCCATCACTAAAGTAAAAGTCACCGAGTTGTGGTCACTGTCCCCGAAGTGCTCACCTACCTCCAAGTCTAACACCTGGCCTGGTTCATTACCTAGAACCAAATCCAATATAGCCTCCCCTCTTGTTGGCCTGTCGACATATTGTGTCAGGAAACCCTCCTGCACACATTGTACAAACACCGACCCATCTAATGAACTCGAGCTATAGCTCTCCCAGTCAATATCTGGGAAGTTAAAGTCCCCCATAACAACCACCCTGCTACCTTCACTCTTTTCCTGAATCATCCTCGCAATATTATCCTCTACTTCTCTAGGACTATTAGGAGGCCTGTAGAAAACACCTAACAGAGTGACCTCACCTTTCCTATTTCTAACCTCAGCCCAAACTACCTCAGATGGCAAGTCCTCTTCCATCGTCCATTCCACTGCTGTGATACTGTCTTTGACAAGTAATGCCACGCCTCCCCCTTTTTTACCCCCATGTCTGATCCTACTAAAACATTTGAACCCTGGAACGTGCAACAGCCATTCTTGTCCCTGTTCTACCCACGTCTCTGTAATGGCCACAACATCGAAGTCCCAGGTACCAACCCACGCTGCAAGTTCACCTACCTTATTCCTTATACTTCTGGCATTGAAGTATACACACTTCAATCCACCTTTCTGGTTACAGGCACCCTCCTTAGAGATCGCTGCATTATTCCTAACCTCCCTACACTCAAGGTCCTGTACCCTAAAGCTACAGTCCTGGTTCCCATGCCCCCGCGGAGTTAGTTTAAACCCTCCCAAAGAGCACTAGCAAACCTCCCCCCAAGGATACTGGTGCCCCTCAGGTTCAAGTGTAGACCATCCTTTTTATAGAGGTCCCACCTTCCCCAGAAAGGACCCCAGTTATCCAGAAACCGGAATCCCTCCCTCCTGCACCATCCCTGTAGCCACGCATTTAACTGCTCTCTCTCCCTGTTCCTCGACTCTCTATCACGTGGCACGGGTAACAAACCAGAGACTACAACTCTGTTTGTTCTAACTCTGAGCTTCCAACCTAGCTCCCTGAAAGCCTGCCTTACATCCTCACCCTTCTTCCTACCTATATCGTTGGTGCCAACGTGGACCACGATCTGGGGCTGCTCCCCCTCCCCCTTAAGGACCCGGAAAACACGATCAGCGACATCACGTACCCTTGCACCTGGGAGGCAACATACCAAACGTGAGTCCCTGTCGCCCCCACAAAACCGTCTGTCTGTACCCCTCACTATCGAGTCCCCAAGAACAATTGCTCTACCTTTCTCCACCCTACCCTTCTGAGCAACGGGGCCAGGCTCCGTGCCAGAGGCCTGAACCTCGTTGCTTGCCCCTGGTAAGTCATCCCCCCCACAAGTATCCAAAACGGTATACTTGTTCTTGAGGGGAATGACCGCAGGGGGTCCCTGCACTGGCTTCCTCCTCCCACTCCCCCTCACTGTCACCCATCTATCTTGAACTTTCGGAGTAACTACTTGCCTATAGCTCTGATCTATGACCTCCTCTGCCTCCCGAATGATCCGCAGTTCATCCAACTCCAGCTCCAGTTCCCTAACACGGGTTTGGAGGAGCTGGAGATGGGTGCACTTCTTGCAAGTGTACTCAGCAGGGACGCTAATGGCTTCCCTCACCTCATACATGTTGCAAGAGGAACATTGCCCTCTCTGCACTGCCATCCCTAACTGACATGTTGAGTGATAAAGACTTATAAAAGATAATTGGCTTGTACCTTGGCTAGACTGGCTTTAGCATGCCCACACGGATATTTGCAGATATAGTTTGGAAAGCTTAATCTGGAGCTGCAGCAAGATTGGAAGCTCTGGCTCCTGGAAGGAAAAGTATAAATCAAGTGATGAGCAAGAAATACAACTGAAATGAAGCATAGCCTTTCAAGGTCACAATAAAAGAAACGAAAGGAGGATGCTTGTTGCATATGCAAAAGGCTTGATGATTTGAAAGCAAAACTTGATTTAATTGGTTATGATTTATTTAGTTAGTTATTTGGCTCAAAGACTGGTGTTCGAAAAAAAGGTTTTCAATTCATGCACCCTGGAAAAAGACGAAGAACTGCTGTTTGGAAGACCTTAGCCTCTCTTGTGGTCACTGAAATCAAATCATTTATTTAATTAAATGATCATTACAACTGGAGTTAGTGATATAAGTTTTTCTTTTCTCACACATAAGGAGAAATTTGAAAACATGAACTAGATTGCGCCAGAACACAATGTCGGCGAAAGAATCACGTGCCCAAAATTTGAAATTCTGGATTGGTGAACAGAAAGGGTAAAATTCGGCCTGAATGAAGACTTGCAGCTAGGAGCTATCAGCTCCAGAGAAAAGCCGAAAGTTAGGTTAAATGAGTCATAAAAACTTAATGGTTACCAAAGGTTGTAAGTTGGACATGCTTCAATCGCCCTTAGCTTCAGCCAGTGCCTGAGGGCATGCACTTTATTTTCCACAGAATGGTAACAGTAAATGGTGTTGACACGAGTATATTGCGTGTTTTCAAAAGAGATCATGATCCATTTTCCAAAGGCTACAGAATGTTCATGAAGGTCTGGGGCAGAGTAGTTAATAAGTCACACGGGGAACCAACCCTCTATTCACCCCCGCTTCAATCCCCTCCTCTCCAGCTTGAAGACTCAGTGTAATATTCATAACAGAAAACTGTGGGGCAATCTGAGACCAAGGAGAATATCTGCCCTGAGCAACGGGGTTCACTTTGGAGAGGAAGGAGATGTCAATAGCCGAGCTCAAACACTTGGATCGTTTGGAGTAATATTCTTTCTCAAACGATAGAGCTAGACAGAGAGTGAATACAGTGGGGATTTGGGAAATGCTCACATGGTTCATTTAAGAATGAATATTTTGTTTAGAAGATCAAGTTGAACTGCAAAATGAATTTCGCTTCCCTGTGGCCTCCTCACTGACAAAATCTCTTGGGGGAAGTGTTTTAATGCATAAACTATTTGTAGTGATCAACGCACGGACAGCATTGGCGTCCCTGGACTGTTTTCAAAGTCCAAAGCCTAACTCTTTTCACTTTGAACTCTTAGACATCCCGTGTGAGTCTGAATAAGGGGTGCAGCTGCACAACTGCATGACCATGGTTCAAATAGTTGAAAGAAGCTGACTCTATTAATACTGTCAGTGGTGGTTCTGTCCCTTGATGACCCGATTTGTGTGCTCTTGATAAATCACGTGATTTCAGTCGTGGAACGGCAACACATACTGTTAATCTGTGGATTTTTTTTTTGCCAGTTTTATTCGCTGACTCAGTGTCTTGCAAAACAATCGTGTCGGTCTAATTTTCCGTGATTTGCACTCTCAACACTCTCTACATAATCTGATCGACGTTACTGAAGACTCCGGTGAAATGTGTCCACAGATGCCTGACAAATTCAGTTGGGTGCTCTCGCTTTTGCTGCCAACACTAATTAATCCCTCCACAGGTCTGGCCTTTTTGTGTCCTATACTGACTAGTTTTAACATTGTCAAATGTGTAGCTCCCTTTCTCACATATTTTGAGGATTATTATCAGGGAGAATGGACGTAGGAGCTCCAGTAGATATTAAACAAAATCAGAAACATATTCTGAAGACACTTCACTGTACATGAACCAAAAACTCTGCTTTCTCTCCAGATCATGCCAGGCCTGCTGATTGTTTCCATCAATTTCTGATTAGCGAAATTACTCGACCTAGAATGCAGTTGCATCCTTTGTCGTCACGCTCATTAGAAGATCACCCTCTAAGTCAGTGTGATTCGCCCCACGTTCTAATGAATAGACGCCCGATTAGAGATATTGAACTATTAATAGGCACAGACTTTACAGTACAAATTCGATTCGAAACGTACAGACCGCATAAATGGAGCGGCTATCCCAATAGTAAAAAAGAAAAACGTGAAAACGTGTTTATTTGATGGGAAGTTGTGTGTAAAATAAGATCCGGTGTAGCACATTTTCCAGCTTGGATTATTCCTTTGCTGTAGATTTTCAGGTTTCCACATGGTGGGATCTGGGGGTTGGAGATGTGGGAGGGATGGCGTTAAGGCCAGTCAGTCTGTTTGCAGAATTTTGCTCAATACAGCTAAAACCAAGTTCATCGGTCAAAGGGTGATGGAACCCAAAGCAATAGCCACCAAACTCCACATGTTCCCAGTGGACCTCAGAAGTGGACCCAAATCCGAATATTGTCCTCAATCCAGACACTATATAAATTCTGACCCCGGTAAAAGACTAGCCCCAATTACCTTTTCAATTCAGGATGCTGGGCAGCATTCATTCTGACGCCTCAACTTTGGGACTGAACAGCAGTTAGCCCCATCAATTCCTGCCAGGAAAGGCGCACCTTTGCAAGCAGCAGCCCCATCAGGGAAATGGATATCTGGAGACATTCTATGCAAGAAAGTGTCCCATTCGGCGCTCTAGACCAGCGACAGAAGCAGTCATTCCCATTATCTCATCGAGAACTAGTGGAAGCGCAACTCCATGGCAGGCAGAGTCCCTCCACCTTGGCGGACCAATCGATTCCCCATCTTCCTTCCTCTCTCTCTCTCTCTCTCTCTCGCTCGCTCTCTCTCTCTCTCTCTGACCAACACAAACACCTTCCCCCTTAATACACACACGCACACACTCACAATTCAGTACAATCCAACGCTGGTGCTCCAGTAATCCTAACTCGGAGAATACTGCAATAAAGCTCAGCTATCAATGTAAACAGAACTGCCAGTGCATTTTCGTACAAGGCTGTCAGACGGTACAGCATAATCCATATGAAAATCATTTTCCTTTTCTATCCATTTTTTATCTTATCATCAAAAACTAATGCACTGCTGCATTAGTCCAAAATTTCGATTACAAATATCAGAGTTGAGGTAACCCCTGATATACAAACAGGCACAGATAAAATCACCTGATGTAGTTCATTTTAAATGATTAGATTTGATTTATTATTTTCACATGTGCAGTGAAAAGCGTGTTTTTTTCGTGCAGTGCAGGCAGATCCTACAAAGTTCATGAATGTAATGGAATAGGGCAAAGAATACAAATATTAAGGCTGCAGATAACGTGCTGAAAGAGGGAGATCAACATGAAGTTCAGAATTTGTGAGGTACATTGAGACGACTAATTACAGCGGGGAAGGAACTGTTCCTGAATCGTTTGTTGTATATGTATAAGCTAATGCAGCTTATGCCCAGCACAAAGAGGGAGCAAAGGTTTGTAACCGGGGAGGGAGGGGTCTTTGATTCTTTGACTGCCTTTATGATGCACAAAGAAGTATAGATGGAGTCAATGGATAGAAGTTTGGCTTGAGTGATTGACTGGGCTGTTTTCAAAACTCCTGTCGTTTCTTATGGTCCTGGGCAGAGCACTTGCCATAGAATACTGTACATGCCTCCGGATTAAATGCTTTCCATGGTGCAGTGATAAAAAAAAATATGAGGAGTATTTATGGAAATGCGGAATTTCTTTCACGTCCCAAAGACGTAGAGGCATTGTGGGACTTCTTGGACATCTCCTCGATGTGGATGGACCATAACACATTGTTCATAATCATGATTCCACAGACTGGAATGGGCCCTTCATCATGATTCCTGAAGTCAATGACCAGCGTTTTTTCGTTTTGCTCACGTTGAGAAAGAGTTTTATTGTAAAATCGTAATACCACGCCACTCATCACTCTATCACTTTCCTTCATACTGTCTCGTTATTATTTGAGATATGGACTTCAGGTCGTGGTCGCAGAGAATATGAAAATAGAATTCGGGCAGAATTTGACCACAAAATCCGGACTGCATAGGCAGTAACGTAAGGTGGTGAATATGCAGACTTGCAGAGAACCGCTGTTATGGGTTATTGTGGAGGAGATTTTTTTCTCACTGATTATGGTCTGAGGGCCCCACTGAATGCAGTCGAATGTGAGGATGGGGATTTTTATCCATCGCAATAACTTCTCAATGTTTGAATGGTGCAACCAATGGTTGTGTATTGGAAGACAATTGGGAGCTCAGAGGATTGTTACCAGAGGAGACTGCCAAGGTTTCTCCACAGACAGATATATGGAAAAAGGTTACGTGGCTATCGGTCCAGAGAGAGGGCTAGAAATTTTGTGACGGCAATTTGACCCCGAAATTGGAATTGGGAAAGTAGCCAAAAGTGCAGGCCTTCACGTTTATCTGAGGACTATAACAAAACTGCAAGATGGGATATGTTTAGATACACACAGGCAAACCTGATATAAAAACACACACCATGAATTGGTTCTGATGTGTTAGATGCCTGGAACTAAGCTGCCAGAGTGGTCCTTCCCCAACGTTATGGATTACACTTGCATTTGATCGATTGACAGAAAATACTGATTGACACAGAGAGATCAAGAAGCAGGCCACACAATTATTTGATAACAACTTACGGTGCAGATTGTCAAACTACCCCCAATGCAGGTAATTTGTTTAATGCACTCAACCACTTAACCAATGAAGTTGCGTAGACACCGGATATAATTAGTCTGGACAGTCAGCAAAGTAATGGAGAGTGGGCAGGCAGAGGGATCATCGGGGTAGAGAGATCTAAACGAGAATCAGGTAGACCAATACGTACTAATGGTGCTAGAAGAGCATATACAATATCATCCAGGAAAAGATAGATCATCACAGAGCCAGACCAAGAGAACCCTGTGCAGAATCTGTGGATCAAACTTCGAACTTGCTAAGCAAGGACAGTTTCGATCTTGAGTCAACGACTGACAGATCAAGTATTGTTTAAAAAAATGACATACACCGATATTCCAAATTTATAGTAACTGACCAAGATTTGTTTCAATGACGATTTTATAGGTAAAAAGCTATGGGGATGCTATTCAGGTTCGAAATCGCGACGTACAATCACATTTGGTTCATTGTCTGTAATGGGGAAAATGTCGGCAATACCTGAGAGGGAGTATGGAATGCATATGATCTCTCTCTTCTCCGTGATTTTGAGGAAAGGGATGTCTTGTAGATATCACTTGATAAACTTCGCTAGACAAAAATAAATAGTTTTGTGCTGCAATTAATATATGAATTGAAAATATTTTGGGCAGTTGCTATCCAAATATCTGTTTAAAAAGAACTGTAGAGATCCGAAGACTGACATAACTGGTGTTGCCAAGAGGGAGAAGAGAGAATGCTGCATCACAAAATCTTGAAACAACACCCATGCGAGACTTTCATAGGTAACAACCAACGAGCAATCATTTGTATTAGGCCACACATATCAGCTCCAGTAGTACAATTGACCGTAGTGTTAGGCAAGGGGTAAATGTAGGGGTATGGATGGGTTGTGCTTCGGCGGGTCGGTGTGGACTTGTTGGGCCGAAGGGCCTGTTTCCACACTGTAAATGATCTAAAAATCAAACTCGCTCATATCCACCAGCGGTGTGAAACTTTACTATTATCAGTAGCAAACTCAGACAACCTTTACGGGATTATTCAAAGTCATATAACATGGGCATCAAACCACGTACCACGAAACTGTGACAAGGCTGTTCCTTTAACACGTTTAGGCGTTCCTTCTTTTTTTGCATAAGAGATTGCAAACAAAGCAGGTTCCTAAACTCTGAATTCGAACAGATTTTAGTGACAATGTGTTTACAGTTAAAAGATACTGCCTCAGACAGAAGACGTTCAAGATTTAAACTAATTGTATCATGAAAGAGAGTGGTCAGTTATCACACCTCAGCAAATACTCTGGTTTAGTTTTAATGCAGCAATGTATGTGCAAAGAAGCACTGCTGGACCACGTATCTTCCCCTTTCTCTGACTTTTCTCCTGTAAGAACTTGTTTGATCTTTCCTTTTGTGCTAAGGGGTGTTAATGGGGATTGTTACATGTATTTTGCAACAGCATCATTATGTTAGGATAGTCTGTCTGGCTTTTGGGTAGGATAAGCTGTTTGGTATTAGGTTGTCTGTTCTTTATATTTCATTCAGTAATCTTAGAAATAAATTCTATTTTGTTAAAACAGTTTGATCAGCTGAATTTCTCCTAGAATATCCACTGTACACTTGCTTAAATCGAATAACAAAGTTAGATTTTGTGATAACTTCTTCAAATATCTGGCCTGGTCCATAACAAAACATAGGGCAGGCCGTGACACAATTGACAAATGTGCTTAAAGTTTTTAACTACTGTAATTCAGCAGACAGAGAAATTCAAATGTAAAAGGGGAAATCAAACTGATTAATTGGTAGGATGACTTCTGGGAAAGGACCTTAAAAGCGCAGATACACCCATGTATCTGTTGCCTATCACACCTGCCTGCACGCTGCCTCCAGCTTTACTTCGTTATATCTAATCATCCTCACAGTTCATTTCATCCGTTGGAAAAAGAAATATGGATTAAAATTCAAATAACTTTTTTTTTTAAAAAAAACTTGGACTGTGTCTCAAAAGGATAATTTGATGTTCAGAATACAGAGGAGGAAGTGCTGGATGTCTTGAAACGATTAAAGGTGGATAAATCCCAAGGACCTGATCAGGTGTATACGAGAACTCTGTGGGAAGCGAGAGAAGGGATTGCTGGGCCTCATGCTGAGATATTTGTATGATCGATAGTCACAGGTGAGGTGCCAAAAGACTGGAGGTTGGCAAACGTGGTGCCACTGTTTAAGAAGGGCGGTAAAGACAAGCCAGGGAACTACAGACCGGCGAGTCTGCCCTCGGTGGTGGGCAAGTTGTGGTAGGGATTCCTGAGGGACAGGATGTACATGTATTTGGAAAGTCAAGGACCGATTCGGGATAGTCAACATGGCTTTGTGCGTGGGAAATCAAGTCTCACAAACTTGATTGCGTTTGCTGAAGTAACAAAGAAGAGTGATGAGGGAAAAGCAGTAGATATAATCTATATGGACTTCAGTATGGCGTTCTACAAGGTTCCCAATGGAAGACTGATTAGCAAGCTGAGGTCTCATGGAATACAGGGAAAACTAGCCATTTGGATACAGAACTGGCTTAAAGGTAGAAGACAGAGGGTGGTGTTGGAGTGTTGTTTTTCAGACAGGAGGCCTGTGACAAGTGGAGTGTCACAAGGACCGGTGCAGGGACCTTTACTTTTGTCATTTACATTAATGATTTCGTTGCGAGCAAAAGAGGTTCACTTAGTAAGTTTGCAGATGACACCAAAATTGGAGGTGCAGTGGACAGCGAAGAAGGTTACCTCAGATTACAACAGGATCTGGACCAGATGGGTCTTTTGGTTGAGAAGTGGCAGATGGAGTTTAATTCAGGTAAATACGAGGTGCTGCATTTTGGGAAAGCAAATATTAGCAGGACTTATACACTTAGTGGCAAGGTCCTAGGAAGTGTTGCTGAACAAAGAGACCTTGGAGTGCAGGTTCATACCTCCATGAGTCGCAGGCAGATAGGATAGTGAAGAAGGCGTTTGGTATGCTTTCCTTTATTTGTCAGAGTATTGAGTACAGGAGTTGGGAGGTAATGCTGCGGCAGTACAGGACAGTGGTTAGGCCACGGTTGGAATATTGCATGCAATTCTGGTCTCCTTCCTACCGGAAAAACGTCGTGAAATTTGAAAGGGTTCAGAAAAAGATTTACAAGGATAATGCAAGTATCGGCTGATTTGACTACAGGGTGAGGCTGAAAAAGCTGGGGACTGTTTTCCCTGGAGCATCAGAGGCTGAGGGGTGACCTTATAGAGGTTTAAAAAATTATGAGGAGCATGGATAGGATGAATAGACGAAGTATTTTCCATGGACTCGGTGAGTCCAGAACGAGAAGGCATAGGTTTAGGGTGAGAGGGGAAATATATAAAAGAGACCTAACGGGCAACGTTTTCACACAGATGGTGATACGTGTATGGAATGAGCTGCCAGAGGAAGTGGTGGAAGGCTGGTACAATTGCAACATTGAAGAGGCATTTGGATGGGTATATGAATTGGAAGGTTTTGGAGGGATATGGGCCGGGTTCTGGCAGGTGGGACTAGATTGGGTTGGGATATCTGGTTGGCATAGACGGGTTGGACCAATGGGTGTGTTTCCTTGCTGTACATCTCTATGACTCTATGAATGTTTGCACAGTAGACGTTTCGTCGACCAAGTGCTATGAATAACTTAAGAGGCTTCAAACCTACGCAGTGCTTGTAACTAGTGGCTAATTATTAATTCATGTGGTAAGTTCAACTTATTGGTGTACTAAAGGAAGATACTTAGTATACAGTGTATTGTTGGCCGTGTACAATTGGGAACCTAGATTCTCAGGCACTTGGTCTATCCGTCTGAGTGTTCATTCATGCCTGATGAGATCAGAACTCGAGACTGCACTTCCATTTTCACTGCATACTTTAAGATATCATCAGGAGGCACAGTGGTCAAGCGATCGCAGGACAAAAATTCGAAAATGGCCCAAAGCAGAACATCAGGCCTGACTGGAAGTTTGACAAACTAAATTAAGCAGCAGCGGTTGACTACAAACAATAGTGGAAACCAAGATCAATGAGGTCACAAATTTTCAGGTTTGTTTTGATTTCATTTTCTGCTACTTTGACTTCTATCCAGTGCCCGACGACTTTCTCTTTACACGTATCCAACCGTGGTAATCCTGAATACTGCTGGCGGTGTAACATTAGATGATGATGGGATTGTAACACCTGAATATTTAGTGAAGTCTGGAGTGAGGTGATATAAAAGCTTAAAACTGGAAGTCACACCCTGAGTGAAGATGCACCAGTACCAGTACTTGTGCGAGAAGAGCATTTAGCAGTGCAAAAATACTCTGTAGATGATCTCCTCTGATCTACTAAAGCAGCGTTCACACAGGAGAGCCAGCCTTACAAATTAGTGGAAGGAGATTTCAATCCCTGGCTCAAACACGTCGATTGCTGCCAAAAAAAAATTGTTTCTCAGAAGAATAGAGATACAAAGAGTTAAGTATTGTGGGAATTTGGGAAATGCTCACATATCACTTTTACTAAGTAAAGGTTTGCTGATAAAACAATTGAATCGATTTCGGTAGCACTTTCTCCCACGTCATCAACTGTATATGCACTTTTAAGGTCCACTCCCAGAAGTCATCCTACCAATTATTCAGTTTGACTTCTCTGCTAACATTTCAATTTCTCTGTCTGCTGAATTACAGTGCTTGGAGAAGGTGGTTCTTCTTCCAGTTCCGGTTGAAGGATCCATTGCACGGACAACACATGCCAACATTGCTAAAAGCCTGCAACAAAGACAAAATTCGAAAATATTGTTCCGATTTCATGGAATTTTGGGGGGAAACGTGATGATAAGAGCCAAGACAAATATATGGAATTAAAGTTACCACGGCTAGCATCAGGATGTTCGAGGTTTATGTTTGCATTTTGGAAAGAGGAGAACCAATCAATGGAATGTTTGTTTGCTAGAAATGATCTCGATTCCAAGAATGAAAATGTGGAATTACCGTGGATGGTGCTAATAAATAACAAAGAAAATGAATTACTGTGGGAATACCTCGTGGAAAAATCGCAAAGATAGGGACCGAAAGTAAATCACAAATAATATAGCTTTAAGATAAAATTATTGCAGTATCTATCATTCCCCTTGCCAAGCTGTTCCTGTACTGCTACAGCACGAGAATAATCCAACAATGTGATGAACTCGCCAGGGATGTGTTGTGCACAACCAGTCGGACAGCTCTCACCCCGACAATAGCAGCTAATCAGTCAACTCTCAATCACCAGCAAATCCATGGAAAGCGTCATCAGCAGTGCTATTATGCAACACTTGCTCACTGACGCATAGTTTGGGCTCGGCCATAGCTACTGAGCTTGTGGCATCATTATAGGCATTCAACGTTCATCGTTGAAAGATGGATGGAAGATTTGGATTTCAGAGGTGAGGTTCGAGTGCCAACCGTCATTTGAGTGAATGTTGCATCAGATATCCATAGAGATAAGAAAATGGAATTAATGTGAATACGATGCACACTTTTCAGTGATTGGAGTCATACCTGATACAGAAGAAGATGGTTGTGGTTGTTTCAGGTCAGACATTCTCAACTCTAGGATATCTATGCTGGAGTTCCTTGGGACACACTCCTGAGTGTTCTGTGATAATCCCCACTTTTCTGGAGAATTGCAGCTCCGACAACATTTAGGAAACTTGACGATATCCAGAACAAAGCAACTGGTTTGATTGTACCACCTCTCAGAACATCCATTTGCGCCACAACCGACAATCAGGAGCAGAAAATATCCACCATCTACGAGATGCACTGCAGAAATTCACGGAAGATCCTTAGACAGCTCCATCTGAACTCACAATCATTTCCATATTGAAGGGCAAGTCCGGCACATATATGGGAACACTACCATATGCAAGTTCCTCTGATTCCTGACATGAGCAAAATTGTCGTTCTTTCACTGTCAATATGTCAAACTCCTAGGATTCCTTTGCTAACAGTATTGTGTGTCTACCGAGAGCACATGCACTGCAGCGGATCCAGAAATCGTCTCATTACCACCTTCTCAGAGAAACCTTGGGACAGGCAATACAGTCTTGGGAGGAGCGTATCAGCAAAGTGAAGCAGAAACTGGGCATTTGGAAGCTACGGTCGCCTCCATCACAGGAAAATAACTGGTCATCAGGTGTGAGGCACTTTCATTACTGTTATACATAGCAGAGGTCTGGCCTATTCCCAGAATCTGTTCTGCTGCAGTCTCCCAGGCCATCTTACACTTTATGTGGGGATCAAAGATGGACCAGGTCCGAAGGGACTCGATGTGTTAAAATCAGGAGAAAAGAAAACACACCCAATGCTATCCTCAGCCTGATGGCTACATTTTTGTATGGCTGTATCAAACTGTGCGTGGATTCTCAGTACGCAAACACTAAGTGTCACTACGTACTGCGGTTCGATCTGACCCCAGTGCTGCCAAGGATGGGCCTGGCCTTGCTGCCGCAGAACCCTCCGAGTAGTTGGACTGTTCCGTATCGCCTGTCCTTCGTGGAGAAGTTTATGAAGAAAAACACCTTTGACCACAATTCCATCAGCAAGTAGTCAGCACGTAGTGTCCTTGACACCCTTCGGGAAAAGCAGAGGGCGGATCCTATCGAGCGATTCCCTGAGCAGACTGTCAAAGTTGTTTGGCAGAGTGCCTCATCGCTAGAACTTTCCAACAAGCACCAAGACATGGCTGGCTGGTGGTGAGAAGGGCTCTGCCTGTGAGATCCTTTATGCATACCCTGACTCTCTGTTGCAACGCATGCTGCCCTCGAAGCAGCTGCGGAGGGGACGAGACTGTCACACTCCTCCTTCTGGAATGTGCCTATGCAAAATAAGTCTGGAGAAGAATGCAGTGGTGTTTGTCGAGGTTCGGCCCGAGCAGCTCCATGACACTGGACTCTGTCCTCTACGGTCATGCACACTGACGAACATCAACTGTGCCAGGAGAATCATCAACTCGATGAAAGACGCTCTTTTGTCTGTCTGAAACCTGTTGATCTTTCACCTGAAGGATCTGACCCCTCCTGAGTGTTGCAGACTGGCACATTCCAAGGTCCAGGACTACGTGTTGAGGGATGCGCTGAAGCTTGGGGCAGCTGCTGCCAAATGTGCAGGTTAGGTGAATTGCCCATGGTAACTTACCCGTACTGTTAGGTGAAGTGGTAAATGTAGGTGAATGGGTCGAAGAGTGGTGTAGGCATGTTGGGCCGAAGGGCCTGCTTCCACACTGCATGTAATCTAAAAAATCTGTAGTAAGTTGCTACAATTCAGATGAAAAACTACCGAGTACAAGAAGATAATACGAACTGATCTCTCAGCTGATGAATGATGATCTTGCGGTTTTCTTGTGATTCCCAAGTTGGTGGATAATTTGCTTGGGATTGAGTGCACAACATCGTGGTGATGCTTGTCGTAAACTTGCTAAATGCTACATGCACAAACGTCCCTGGGTGGGCTCGAATCACCAATCACTCGCTTAACTGTAGGACGCGCGAACTGATTGCACTACATAGACTCAGGTAACCCAGCATGCTTACGGGACACGCATGGATATCTTGGAAATAGGTTTATGTGGGTTGCTTACTATCACTGCCGTCTTCGTAAAAGCCATTTATTGCATCATTTACTAAATATTTGCAAGATTTTGAAACCACCTGTTGAAATCAGCACTTTATGTCCTGGTGTGCAATATTGTAAATTCCCTCAGTAATACAGATTAGTTATTTTTTTTGGATCCGTTCGAAGTAAATGTTCCAGAATATCAAAGGAGAAAGAAAAATGAGCAACAATAAAAATAAAGAACTGCTGGAAAAACTCAGTAGGTCTGAGATCACCTGTGACACGAGCAGTTCTGAATGGGGAACAGTGACCTATGAAACCTTAACTCTGCTTTCTCTCTACAGGCATTCCCAAACCTGCTGAGTTTACTCCAGCAAATTATATTTTGATCAAAATGTAAGGTGCACTTAAGCCTCCATCAAGAGTTACAGAGTTTGCATCTGTTTTTTTTCTTATTTTTCATTCTCTCTACTCCCAACCAGCAATATTCCCTTTGTCACCTCTCGCCTCAAGTTACTGATTCAAAGAGACTGCTGCAAGTTGTTTCAACAGATTTCAAATACAGTGTCAAGCTACTTCAGTTGTTGTGCAGGTTGAATTAGTGGAGGCTAATGCTAAACACACTGCTCCATTTGAAAGAAGATTATTCTCAAAAAATTTTCTCAGTGTTGGACATATCTTCGACAGACAGACAGACTCGCTACATATCCCTCTCCAGCTGTGTTCTGCATATGCGCACCGGCCAGAAGGTGCATATTTGCCAGGTATCGCTCCTTCCAGCGTCGTCTGCCTGTGCAAGAATATGGAGACTTTGGAACAGGAACAGATTCGTGAGTGTAATTTTTTAGAAATTTATATTCCTTTTTTCACCTCACATAAAGTGAATTGTGAACTGTGATATGGGCATGGAAGTAAATGTGTGCAATGGACTCGACAATACAACGTTTAGATATACACCTATAGTTGTTAAGTGCACGACCACCATCCCCCACCTATCTCGCCACAATCTCTCCTATAATCGACATCCACTGATCCAACATTTTCGCAGTTTACAATTTTTTGTCCGGGCTGTCAGCTGAAGCCAGAGACAAAAGTAATGAAAATTGAGGTAGCACGAGATCACCAACCAGACTTTTGGTAAACCTTTGGTTGCAATGGCAGTAATATATAGGAGTTGGAAGAGTTCTGTGAAAACTATTCGCACTATAGAAAGCTTACTTTCTTGGACAGGGATCGAATCCAGGTCACGGTGGCAACGGCGCTGAATCGTAACCACTAGACCACTAAGGAGTCACGAGAGTTTAAGTTGCCTCAATGCCAATTAAGTGAAGTCAATGTAACAAAATGCATCGGATTTGTCATGTTTTGATTGTGTTATTTCCATGCGCTGGATATTATTTTTTTCATGTCTTTGCTTGCTGCAAATCTATTTCGGTTACTCTGTGTTTGAAAGTTGAATTTGGATTCATTCGAAGTTCTTTTTTGAAAAAAAACATAATCGTCATCACAATATTTCACTAATTTCCTTTGGTACAGGAAATTTGCCTCCATTATCTAACTTGAATCATGTGAATTCAGTCACACAGCACTGTGCTTGATTTTTTAAATGTCCTCTGAATTCGCCTTTCAAGCTACGGAGGTGTTTCAACCCATTGTCACTAAGACCATTTAACGATGTACCATCGGTATTGAGCCAAATATAGCTCTTTATCCCAATTTAAACGTAATAACTTTGTCTCTGACTTCAGGCACTTTTTACAAAACAAAATCACTGATGAACCTGGGAGTAACTGGCTAAGCCACTATTAATTGCTTGTTCTCAGTTTCCTTTCAGAAGGCGATTGTGAGCTGACTGAAATTTGATTAGTTTCGCTACAGTTGGAAACAGGCCCTTCGGCCCAACAAGTCCTCACCAACTCTCCGAACACAAACTCACCCAGAACCATTTTCCTCTGATTGTGATGCATGTTTAAGTCAGGGTGCTGATAGGCTTGGAGGAGTACTTGCAAGTGGTGGTATTCCCATGTCGCTGCTGCCCTAGTCATTCTGTAGGGTATTGGCAGTGGATAATGAAGTTAATGAGCTTTGATTAACGTCTGAAATACATTTTTATAGATAGTGGTGGAAAGAATGGATTTGATTGGATGTGTTGACAATGTGGCTGGTTTGAACTGCACCCACCCTGGCTAGTGGGGATTTTTCCATCATACTTGTCACTTGTAAATGGTGACAGACTTTGAGGAGTCAGACAGTGAGTTATGTGTAGCAATTTACAAATCTCTCGTTTGGCTTTTGTATCCAACATATTTATATGGCCAGTCCTATTCAGTTTCTGTTGAATGATAAACTCCTGGATGCTGGTAATGCGGGATTCAGTGAAGGCAACATAATTGTATGTTGAGAAGCATTAGTAAGATTGTCTCTAATTGGACATTTTTATTGCCTGGCATTTGCAGCATGAATGTTGTTTGGCACTTACCAGCCAAAGTCTGGCTACTATCCAGGTTATGCCGTAGGTGGATGTAAACTACTTCAATATCTGAGGAGTTGTGAATGATGCTGAACATTGTGCTATCATCAGTGAACATCCTCACTTCTAACCCTGTGATGGATGGAGTGCCATTGATGAAGGAGTAAAACAGGATTGGTTCTTGGCTATTTTCCTAAAGAATACCTGCAGGGATGCTCTGAAGCTGAGGCGACTGACCTCCAAAATGTTCAACCCTTCCATGTGGTCAGTGCGACTCCAACCAGTACAGAGTTTTCTGCTGGTTCCCTTTGACTACTCTTTTGCTTGGCCTCCTTGATGCTACACTTGGTCAACTGTGACCTTGAAGTCAAGGCTGTCACGATCAGCTCACTTCTGAAATTATGCTTTGTTGTCTACATTTGAAGCAAGGCTGGGAATAGGTCAGGAGCTGAGTGGCTGCAGGTATTCTTTTAGAGAATGATCCTGGCTGAACTCAAACTGGGTGTCACTGATACTGTTATTGCTGAGCAGATGCTGCTTGAAAGCACTGTTCATGACAACTTCCATCAATTTACTAATGACTGAGGGTAGAATGATGGGGTGGTAATTGATGCTGTTTGATTTGTCCAATGGGTTGTGTCCAGGGCATACCTGAGCAATTCCACACATGTCATTAGATGCCAGTGTTGTAGCTGTATTGGAACAGTTAGGACAGGAGTGTGGCAAGGACTGTAACACAATTTTTCAGTACTAATGGTAAATAGGTGCCACAGACTTTGCAGTATCCAGTACCCCACTTGTTTCTTGATATCACATTGAATTGCCTTAAAACTAGCATCTGTTAAGCTGAAGACTTTGGAGGAGGCCAAGATGGATCATCCATTCGACAATTTCAGAGGAATATTGTTGCACATGGTTCAGCCTAATCATTTAAACAGAAGTGCTGGGTTTCTGCACTACTGAAGATGGGATTTTTGTGAGCCTCTTCCTCCAGAGAATTGTTTAATTGTCCACCAACATTCACAACTAGATGTGGTGTAACTAAGGTGCTCAGATCTAATCCACTGGTTGTGGGATTACTTTGCGCAGTCTACTATTTGTTGCTTATGCTGTTTGACATACATGTGGCCTTGTGTCTTAGCATCATCAGGTTGACACTACATTTTTAGATTTTCTAAGTTACCCCACCCAGCATGCCCTCCTGCAGTCTTCATTTAACGAGGGTAGATTCCTTGGTTTGATGGTGAGACTCATTTGGCAAATGCCTGCTACAAAGTTGTAGATTACGCTGAAGCATGATTCTGCTGCTGCTGATGCTCACAATGCACCATACGTGCACAATCTTGAGTTGCTAGATCTGTTCATAGTCTTTCCCACTTAGTATGGGCATCCTACCGAACAAGAATGATTTAAGGTATTATCAGTATGAAAGCAAGACATCATCTCCATAAGGTCTATATGGTTTTCAATTACATCTATAGCAGACAAATTGGTAAGAATGTAGACAAATATGTTTTTACCACTTGTTGGTTCCTTCACTATTGCCTGACCCAGAGTTGTAGTTGTTTCTGATGCCAGGAGGCTGTTTTCATTCCTTTTTTTTTCCTTTCTAGTGGTAAGTAGAATTGAGAGCAGATAACAGTAACACATTGGCCAGAGAAGATGAGGCTTTTACTTTTCCCGAAAATCATCAGCGCTCATCATTAAACTGTAAATTACATAATTTTAATCTAATTTAAATTCCACTATCTACCATAATTGGATGTGAAGCCAGGTCTCTGGAACATTACCTGGGTGTGCAGATTAATAGTTTAGTGATAATACCATTAAGACATCACCTAATCGCTGCTCTACTGCACCTTGATATTCCTCTTTAATGTATGGTTTTTGAATCCCACAAACCCACTGAGTTAATTTAAAGTTCTCTCAACAGTACTGCACCTGCCTTGTGAGAAACCCAGCCCTAACTCAGTTCAGGAGAAATCCATTTTTGTCTTGGACAGAAGTCATTTTACCCAGAATTTGTTCAAATGTCTCAGCCCACTAAGATTAATTTTGATTTGTCTTATAATTTTCCACATTACTTCTGCAATTTCTGTAATAAAATGTTGAATAGTCAGGAAGAAACCGTTAGCCAAAAGCACAATAATGGATAAACAAGCTGTTCACATGGACTGAACAATGGCAAATGGAATTGAAGTCTGAAAATAACGGGGTGATATATTTTGGGCGGACGAACAAGGCAAAGAAGCACCTATTGAATAGTAGGACCCCAGGAAATATCTGACCATGATATATCTGAACAAGTTGATTTAAGTATCTAAGCCCGGTTTCCCGCTGGTCCAAATTAGCCCTATTTTATATTCTGGGGCTCTAGTGGCACAATGGTTATGTCCCTACCAGAGGGGGTGGGTTAAATTCCTATCGTCTCCAGAGATGCATTTTAGCATCTCCAAATGGGTCATATGGAAAAGGGATACATTTTCTCCGCGAGCTGAAAGGTGCTTGAGTTTCCAAGTCATTGGTTAACTAAATACTGGTGCTGCTGGACGAAAAAGAAACAAAACCTAAATTTCGTGCCTCATATTCCCTGGATACATTACTTCTATTTCTCAAACATTCATTAACTCTCGAGCTGTTTTCCTAAGATGGGTGTTAGAGACATTGCATACAAGCATTGAGGAATTGCAATTCGTAAATTTGCTATTATTCAATCGCTGTACTTACTATTTTTGCATTTACTTGTCAGTTTCGATTTTTAAGTGTCAGAGTTTTGGTTTGTTTATTGATTTATGCATATATTTTTGAATACTGCAGACTTTGTATTTGAAATGAGCTGTGCAAAGCCAGTGCAAACTGATTGCAGTTCCTTTGATTAACAACTCGCTCTCGCCCGGGGGGAGGGGGTGGGGAGCCAGCAAAAGTGACTCGATTTTTACATCAGCACATTTCTGATCCGTGGAGACGTTGTGAACACTGCTTTGCTGGAAGCTAAAAATCACACAAGACTAGGCTAAAGTCCGTCCTATTGGATGATAACCTGGTGTTGTGTGATTTTTAACTTTGTCCATAACAGTCCAACAATGACACCTTCGCATCATTGTTATTGAATGGCAACACGTGACCAGCAGACCGGCTCTAGGACACTGAATGCGAATGTTGGCGGCGTTTTCTGGATAGTGGGTGAGTCATCTGGAGAGATGTGCTGACTGGCAACCCTGGAGCGTACTAGGCCCAGATTTTACTCGTTGTCTCCACTTCCGCTTGGATCTCCACCGGATGTTCCTGTTTCCTCCTACAGTCCAAACATGCAAAGTGTCTCTCGCCCGTAGGTGTTCAAAGTTTGGGAGAAGATTTGTAGCTCGGGTGCTCGTTGTTGTGGTTCCGTTCGCTGAGCTGGAAATTTGTGTTGCAAACGTTTCGTCCCCTTTCTAGGTGACATCCTCAGTGCTTGGGAGCCTCCTGTGAAGCGCTTCTTTGATGTTTCCTCCGGCGTTTATAGTCTCTGCCACTTCCGGTTGTCAGTTCTTACTGTCCACTGTAGTGGCCGATATATTAGGTCCAGGTCGATGTGATTGTTGATAGAATCTCTGGATGAGTGTCACGCCTCTAGGAATTCCCTGGCTGTTCTCTATTTGGCTTGCCCAAACTCTGGGTCAGAAATGTAAACGACACCTTTGTAGTCATTAAAAACACAGAAATAGAGAACACACACCGGATCATCAACGCCACACTCACAGGAATCCGATTCACGAGAGAGGAAGAAAAGGACAACCAGCTCCCATTCCTCGACGTGGTGGTACAGAGAACACCGAACGGAGAATTCTGCACAAAGGTATACAGGAAAGCCACACACACACAGACCAAGTCCTGAACTATGAAAGCAATCACCCCAACACACACAAACTAATTGCATCAGGACACTATTCAAAAGGGCCACAACATACTGCAGCACACCAGAACTGCAAAAAGAGCAAGAAGAACACCTAAACAAGGTATTCACCAAAAACAGATACCCGCGCAATTTCATCAACATATGCCTAAGGGAAAGACAATGGAACGAGGGCATGCCTCAACCCAAAGGACTAGCCACACTACCATGCATCAGGAGCATTTCCGAACTGACAGCCAGACTGCTGCGACCACTAGGACTCATAACAGTACACAAACCAACAGCCACTCTCAGACAACAACTCACCAGAACGAAGGACTAGATACCCAGCATGAGCAAAACCAATGTAGTGTACAAAATCCCATGCAAGCACTGCACAAAACACTACATAGGACAAACAGGAAGACAGTTAACGATCCGCATCCATGAACACCAACTAGCCACGAAAAGACACGACCAGCTATCCTTAGTAGCCACACACGCAGATGACAAGCAACATGAATTTGACTGGGACAACACTACTATTATAAGGCAAGCCAAACAGAGAACAGCCAGGGAATTCCTAGAGGCATGGCACTCATCCACAGATTCTATCAACAAACACATCGATCTGGACAATATACCGGCCACTATAGTGGACAGCAAGAACTGACAACCGGAAGCGGCAGAGAAAAGCCACTATAAATGCAGGAGGAAACATCACAGAAGCGCTTCACAGGAGGCTCCCAAGCACAGAGAATGTCACCTAGAAAGGGGACGAAACGTTTGCAACACAAACTCCCAGCTCGACGAACAGAACCACGACAAACATGCATGTTAAGATAAACTGGCCGTTAAAAGTTGCTCTATAATGTCCAGGGGTGTGCAGGCTCGGGGAATTAGCCATGGGAAGAGTGGGTTTACTGGATATGGTTGGGGAGCGGATTGGTCTGGGTAGGATGCTCTTTTGAGGTTCGTGCTAATTCGTTGGGCTGAATGGTCTCTTTCTGCTCCCTCGGGATTCTACAACTCTGGACCAGGTGCGATGAGAGTGTACCGGTCATTGTGAGGTTACAATGGCTTAAGTGGGCGTAGTTTCCTGATAGTACAGAAAGAAGCCATTCATCACATTCATTCTGCACTAACCCTACAATCAGAAGGACGTCCAGACGAAGGAGTTTAGCCTTCCACGATTCACTGGGGTCATGGCTGATCATCGATCCAGCGCCATCCTCCTCCATTTGCTTCATATTCCTTGACCCTTTGGCTGACAAACATCTTTGGAAGATTTTGAGGATAGAGCACTTGACCTGCAACATTAACTCTGATTTCAGGCTTTTTATGTTTTTGTTTCTGATTTATAGCATCTGCAGTTCTTTTTATTCAAACATCTTTCAATGTCAGGACTAGGGGAAAAAGGTGGAGACAGGAGCAGTGAACTAGAATGTGAGTTATATTGGACATCCTGTGTGGTTCGTCGTGAATTTCCATTCTCACACCACCTGGTTTGCCTTCTCAGCACAGTCACAGGAACTAGGAGCAAGAGAAAGAATCTAAGCCAGTCCCTTTGTGACACTCTGTTAGATCTAGGGTGAAAAGATGAGAAAAAAGTACAAGAAAAAAGGACAAGAAGTAACTCTGTGCCAAATACAGAAAACGTTGGAGAAATTCAGCAGATGAGTTGAGCATCCTGTTGAGTTTCTGCGAATTTCTACTGCATTTTGTGAGCCAGATCAGCTTAGCCATTGTCTCTCTTTTGCTTCCTCCCAGCCAGATAGGCAGTGGATTGGATCTTTAAATTGCACTGAATCAGAGGATGATACAATTGGAGGTAATCTGGCCCATAATATACTTGAAGTGGCATTATGAATGAGTATTTAAAACAGGTGAAGAGAGAGATTGTTAAAAAAATACATGATTGTCAAATCTTTTCCACCGACGATGGTTCATATGTAGAATCAACTTCCTGCGAAAGTGGTGGAGGTGAGCACAGTTTTAACTGTTAAAAAACACATCGATAAGTCCCTGAATAGGAAAGGTTTGGTGAGGTTTGGGCCAGGAGCAGGCACATGGGAGAAGCCTTGTTTCAGACTATATTTGGTGTGGATTGGTTAATATACTATACGACTCTGTATGACAGGGCTTGCATTTGAATTTATATGGATTCTGTTGTGTGCGAGTGAGCCACTCTGCTATCATGACTGATAACGTTAAATTTGTTATTCATAAACGTCTTTGCAAAACTGGGATTGTCCAGCGCAGGATGTCGAATTACAAAATCCAATGTTGCACACTGTGCTCCGAAGTTTGCGAGGACGCATGCATTGTATCGGATCAGTTCTCTGTCTGTTCATAGATATAAATGGACATGTTTTAGATGAGCTGCCAGTTGTGGGGCATAATATTTGTACCTACCTTCAGACTAGTACAGAGTGTCAAATCCAGGTGCTTACCATAGAATCATAGATTCCCTACAGTGTGGAAACAGGCCCTTCAGCCCACAAGTCCACACCGTTCTTCTGAAGATTATTCACCCAGACTCGTTCCTTTGCCCTATTACTTTACATTTCTCCGACTAATGCACCTAACCTACACATCCCTGACTACTATGGGCAATTTAGCATGGCCTATTCGCCTAACTAGCAAACCTTTGGACTGTGGGACGAAACCAGAGCACCCGGAGGATACCCATGCAGACACGGAGAGAATGTGCAAACTCCGCAGAGACAGTCGCGCGAGTGTAAAATCCAACCCGGGCCCCATGCACTGAGGGCAGCAATGCTAACCATTCAGCCATCGCGCCGCCGTTTGCTGATTTTGAATTAGGCACATTTATTTGGTTTGAATGCAGCTCGTGAAGAAAATCACTTGCGTTTCTACTGCACTGTACTATCATAAAACTAGTTATGCTTGATCCTGAGGTATTTGTGTTTTCCTTTAAAAAAATTACCTTTGGATTTGTTTTATTTTTAGACAGCACATCAGAAAATCATATGCAATCATGTTTAAAATTATGTTCTACCCCGGTTCTGATATGTTCCCAAATTGCTTTTGATCTGGAGTTTAGTTTTAAAAGATGGAAAAGTGGCTACTGTTGATTCAGGTGCTGATGGGTAGAGGTGGTGTTAGGGGATGTTTCGGCTGTTTTATAAGAAATCTCATTTTCCTGACTTCAGCTATTCCCATTTCTACCTTTTAACCTCACACAGTGGCTGCGACTAGACTGCTGTGTGATCTTGACTGTTTCACCAAGAACATTGAAAATCCTTTTTTTATTAACAGCGCAGCTTGCTGTAAGTACTGCAAATGTATTTCAACATTAGATATAAACTTATCTGTACCTTGATTTTAGCATTCACATCATCTTGGGGTTGTTTGTATCATGTACAAAGATTGCTCAAAGTAAATTGTGAAAATGACACAAGGAATCTTCAAAGGGGAAATAAATAACATTTGTAAGTGAGCAAAGAATTGCCAGATTTTAGGGTGGTGCAGTGATCAGCCTTGCTGTCTCACAGCATCAGGGATCTGAATTCAATCCCAGCCTTGAGTGACTGTCTATGAGCAGTTTGCACATTCTCCCCACGTCTGTGTGAGTTTCCTGTGGATACTCCGATTTCCCCACTGTCCAAAGATGTGCAGTTTAGATGGATAAGCCATGATAAATTGTCATGGTGTCCAGAAATGTGCAGCATAGGTGGATTAGCTGTGGGAAATGCAGGATTACATGGATTGACTAGGAGGTGTAGGTCTGGGTGGATGCTGTTTGGAGGGTCAGTGTCGAATCGATGGGCCAATAGCCTGCTTCTGTGACTGTTGAATTTAGCAAAGGGTTTTTAGTGCAGGAACTTAAAAAGGCGGTCCTCAAGAGTAGTAATATCTGGATTGGAGTAGAAGTGACCTGTACAAGAAGGACACAGTGCAACTAAATTAGAAGGGGACTGATATACTGGCAGGGAGACTTGCTGGAGCTGCTCGGGAAGATTTGAAACTAGTAAGCTGTGGCGGTGTGGGGATGGGGGTGGGGGGAGGGTTGGGACCCAGGGAGATAGTGAGGAAAGAGATCGATCTGAGACTGGTACAGTTGAGAACAGAGGCGATTCAAACAGTCAGGGCAGGCAAGGACAAAGCAGACAACAAAACAGGAATGATAAATTAAACTGCATTTGTTTCTATGCAAGTGTCCTAATAGGAAAGGCAGACGAACTCAGGGCAGGGCGAGGAACTTGGGACTGGGATATCACAGCAATTACAGAAACATGGCTCAGGGATTAACAGGACTGGAATCTTAATATTCCAGGATGCAAATGCTACAGGAAAGACAGAAAGGGAGGCAAGAGAGGAGGTGTAGTGACGTTTTTGATACTGGGAAAGCATTACAGCTACACTGAGGGAGCATATTCCAAGAAATACATCCAGGGAAATTATTTGGGTGGAACTGAGAAATAAGAAAGGAATGCTCACATTAGCGGGATCGTATTATAGACTCGCTAATAGTCAAAGGGAAATAGAGAAACAAATTTGTTTGCAGATCTCAATTATCTGTTAGAATAATAGGGTGGTTATGGTCATGGATTTTAACTTTCCAAGCGTAGATATAGTGTTAAGGATTTAGAGGAGAGGAAATTAAGTGTGGAAAAGAAAACTTTTTGGTTCAATATGTGGATATACCGACGAGACAAGGTGCAAAACTTGACCTACTCTTGGGAAATAAGGCAGGGCAGCTGACTGAGGAGTCAGTGGGGGAGCACTTTGGGGCCAGTGGCCATAATTCTATTAGTTTTAAAGTAGTGATGGGAAGGGATAGACCAGATATAAAAGGTTGAAATTCTGAATTGGAGAAAGGCCAATTTTGACGGTTTTAGGCAAGAACTTTCAAAAGCTCATTGAGGGTAAATTTTCACAGTCAAAGGGATGTCTGGAAAATTGGAAGCCTTCAGAAATGAGAAAACGAGAGTCCAAAGAAAGTATATTCCTGTCAGGGTGAAAGGAAAGGCAGGTAGGTGTACGGAATGCTGGACGAGTAGAAAAATTGAGAGATTGGTTAAGAAAAAGAAGGAAGCATATGTCAGGTATAGACAAGATAGATCGAGTGAATCCTTAGAAGAATATAAAGTTAATCGGTGTATACACAAGAGGGAACTCAGGAGGGCAAAAAGGGGACATGAGATAGCTTTGGCAAATAGAGTTAAGGAGAATCCAAAGGGTTTTTACAAATATATTAAGGACAAAAGGATAACTAGGGAGAGAATAGGGCCCCTCAAATATCAGCAAGGTGGTCTTTGTGTGGAACCACAGGAGATGGGGGAGATACTGAACGAGTATTTTGCATCATTATTTACTATGGAAAGGACAAGGAAAATTTAGAATGTAGGGAATTAGATGGTGACTTCTCGAAAAATATATATATTACATGGGAGGAAGGGCTGGATGCCTTGAAATGTATAAAAGTGGATAAATCTCCAGGACCTAATCAGATGTACTCTAGAATTCTGTGGAAAGCTAGGGAAGTGATTGCTGAGCCTCTTACTGAAATACTTGTATCATCAATAGTCAAAGGTGAGGTGCGGGAAAACTGGACATTGGCTCACGTTGTGCCACTGTTTAAGAAGGGTGGTAAGTACAAGCCATGGAACTATACACCAGTGAGCTTGGTCTCAGAGGTGGTAAAGGTGTTGGAGGGAATCCTGAGGCACAGGACGAACATGTATTTGGAAAGGCAAAGGCTGAGTAGGGGTAGTCAACATGGCTTGAGAAATAATGTCTCAAAAACTTGAGTGAGTTTGTAGAAGAAGTAACAAAGTGGATTGATGAGGGCAGAGAGGTAGGTGTGAGCTATATGGACTGCAGTAAGGTGTTCGTCAAGGTTCCTCATGGGAGACTGGTAAGCAAGGTTAGATCTCATGGAATACAGGGAAAACTAACAAATTGGTTACAGAACTGTCTCAAATAGAAGACTGTGGGTGGATGATGGAGGGTTGTTTTTCAGACTGGAGGCCTGTGATCAGTGGTGTGCCACAAGCATCTGTGCTGGGTCCACTACTTTTCGTCATTTATATCAATTATTTGGATGTGAGCCTCAGAGGCATAATTGGAAAGTTTGCAGATGACATCAACATTGAAGGTGGAGTGGATAGCGAAGAAGGTTACCTCAGATTAAAACAGGATCTTGATCAGATGGGCCAATTGGCTTAGAAGTGGCAGATGGAGTTTAATTCAGACAAATGCGTGGTGCTGCATTTTGGGAAAGCAAATGTCAGCAGGACTTTTACACTTCATGGTACTATCCTCGGGAGTGTTGCTGAACAAAGAGACTTTGGAGAGTGGGTTCATAGCTCCTTTAAAGTGGAGTCACAGGTAGATAGGATAGTCACGAAGGCATTTGCTATGCTTTCTTTTATTGGTCAGAATATTGAGTACAGGAGTTGGGAGGCCCTGTTGCGGCTGTGCAGGACATTGGTTCGGCCACTGTTGGAGTATTGCGTGCAATTCTGGTCTCCTTCCTATCTGAAAGATGTTGTGAAACTTGAAAGGGTTCAGACAAGATTTACAAGGATGTTGCCAGGGTTGGAGGATTTGAGGTCTAGGCAGAGGCTGAACAGGTTGGGGCTGTTTTCCCTGGAGCATCAGAGGCTGAGGGGTAAGCTTCTAGAGATTTACAAGATAATGAGTTGCATGGATAAGATAAATAGACAAAGTCTTTTCCCTGTGTTGGGAGAGCCCAGAACGAGATGGCATAGGTTTAGGGTGAGAGGGGAAAGATCTAAAAGAGACCTCAGGGACACCTTATTCATGCAGAGAGTGGTACTTGTACTGAATGAGCTGCCCGAGGAAGTGGTGAAGGCGAGTAGAATTGCAACACTTAAGAAATATTTGGATGGGGATTATGAATAGGAAGGGTTTGGAAGGATATGTACTGCGTGCTGACAGTTGGAATTCATTTGGGTTGGGATATTTGGTCAGCATGGATGGGTTGGACCGAAGCGTCTGTTTCTATGCTGTACATCTCTATTCCTCTCTGATGCTGTACATAAAACTTTATTTCCCTGTGATAGCTTATATCTTGACCACTGCTTTTTCTTTTAAATCTGTCCCTTTTCCAGCAAAATTTGGCATTGTCATCACTCCTGCCCTGCAAAAATAAAATTCTTCTGCCCCTGAAAACTACACGCTGACTCCAACCTTCCTGTGCTCTCCAAAATCTTGAATGTCTTACCACACCTCTGTCCATCTTACCCTGAATTGTGTCTGAAGGACTCAGCTTTCGGCCTCTGCTACAGACTTTCTACAAAACCATTAATGACTGCGCTAGTGGCTGTTAAAATTACATTTGAACAATTTAGTATTGTGAAGGACTGGGTATTCGTGTTACATTACATGAATAGATAGAGTAGACAGTCAGAAACTTTTTCCCCTGGTACAACAGAGTGTTACAAGGGGACATAAATTTAAGGTGAAGGGTGGAAGGTATAGGGGAGATGTCAGGGGTGGGTTCTTTGCCCAGAGAGTGGTGGGGGCATGGAATGCGCTGCCCGTGGGAGTGGTAGAGTCAGAATCATTGGCGACCTTTAAGCGACAATTGGATAGGTACATGGATGGATGCTTAATCTAAGAAAGATGTTCGGCACAACATCGTGGGCTGAAGGGCCTGTTCTGTGCTGTATTGTTCTATGTTCTATGTTAAAATGATGCATGGGATATCTGCCTTTAATAAACAAGGCTTTGAATTCAAGAGCAAGACGTTTATATAATGGAGCTGTGTACAGTATAATGATATTTAGGCCCAAACTGGACTGGTGGAAGGTTGGGTCTTCAGGGACAATATGGGTATCTGGTTCAATGCAGATGTGCGGACATATGTGGATGCTTGTTGATAGAAGCATGTAATATTCGGAAAGAAACGGCCTGAATTTTTTCAATGAACTCATCCACATGTGGACTTGTGGACCCAACCTTTTGCTCTTTGTGCCCTTAGCACCTATGCTCCCAAGTCCAGCCACCTGTCACCAGACACCTTTGCAAGTGACACATGAGGAGCGAAGACTTCAATATCAAAGGGATAGGGTCTGCTTGTTGTTACAGATACCTTCGATAAGTTCACACTGAATGCACATCTGTGATAATACCAATACAAATTGCACAATAACAAGTGATCTGGTTTAATCAATCTCCTGAACCAATCTTTCTCATATGGTTCGTCAAGGCCATCATGGTGTGTGTGTGCTGTGCAGCGCGGCATTTCTCCAGCAAGAAAACCTAAGTTAATAGAATTAAAATGTTTACTTGCTTCCAGGGTGAGTAAATCGCTCACTGAACTTATCACTCTCTGGCCTTATCGCCACGCATGACATACATCAGGCATCGTCGGTCACATTTGATAGCCTGAACTGGTAAATCTTCCGTTTGAAATACCTGCAAGCCCGACGGAGTACTGAACAAGTCCAAAGCCAGTCTCCCCTTGAGGTCCCGACCCATCAGATTGAAAGGTCAAAATTCCAATAATAAGAAGGAAAATTGGAATGTTTCCCCAATAGTAGTTCGCACAAAGCACCCGCCAGATCTACCTCTGCCCACGCCACTTCCACGACCTCTTCCATTTCCTCTTCCTCTTCCACCTCTGCCTCTCTCTCTTCCTGCAGCACCCCCTTCTAACGGCTTGGCGACCATTTGCATGATCGTAAGCTGAGCTTTATGTGCATGTTGTCCCATCTTTAGTTTCAGGTTATCCTTCTCTTGGGTAAGCAATTTTTCAGCATATATCACATGTGGTTCAATCAAGTTCAGCTTTCCCATGTTCCATGTAATACATGTGTCTTTTGCCTTTTTCACTATTTCATTCTTCATTCCATTGATGAAGCTGTTCTTCAGGTGTGCCTCATACAGCATGATTTCTCGTGCATTTATATCGTCGGGCTGTCTCAGTCCACTGTGGGCTTCATGGACTTCAGTGAGGTGCATTAGTTACTGGGTCACTGTCTCGCCTTCTTTGTTTACACATTGCCATTTTGGTTGTCTCCTTTCATACTGGGAACGATTCCTTACAGGCGGTTGCCAGCGCTGCAATAAAAACATCATAGTCTCCGTTCTGCTCTGCTTGTGGGTTGGCTACTCTGGCATGGATGTTTGTATACTTGGTTTTGGTGAACTTGGCACCTAGTTTTCGTTCGAGGAGACGTCTCATCTCATGGGATGTGGGACGGAACTCAGTACAGAATTTTGTCATTTCTTCAGAAAAATTATTTCCTCCAAACTTGCGTGAGTCCGGCAACTGCTCATGGGCATTTTCCAGATCCTTCATGGTCAATTGCCGTGGACCCACACTGGATACCCTTCTGAATCTGCAACCTCAATCAATGGGGCTTGCAGAACTACCTGGTTTGACTCTGTCTAACTGTCTGAATCATCATCTGTCGGGGGGTGATCGCGAACAGGGATTGGATGCCTTTCCATCTTGGAGTGGTCGTCCTCCTTTTGGGGTTCTTGTTACAATTGCTTGCAGATATGCTGTACTATTGGAGATCCAGCAGACCCTGAGGCGGCGGCCGCTGACGTGGAACCTTTACTGGGGTCTGCAGGTCTTGGAGGAGAGTCATCAAGGTCTGGATGTGAAACAAACTTCAGACACTGCAAGCTTTGTTACCTTGTTTGCCACACATCTGCATGTGTGCTGATGTTTGTACGTTTATTTGATCTATCCTGTATTTGAGATTTCCTTTCTCTGATATCAGCCTCATCCTTCCACATGTTAAAAGCACTCCAATTCACAGGTTCTATTTTTCCCTTCCTTTTATCCTTCTCTCTCTCTTCTCCAACCTCGAACTCAATATTTCCAGTTGTCTTTCACTGAAACTTCCTCCCTCTGGAAAACCACTTTCCTTAATCCACAATTCTAGCTGCTGTACAGACTCTGAGCCATAATTATTGAACATAAATTGCATTTTTGGTTTGCCATTCGAAGTCCTGTGTGGAGTCTCCCTTTGTTTCTCTTGCCGTAGCCCATTTTTAGTGTAACTGGAAAAGTGTTCAGCTCTCTCTCTCTCTCTCAGGACGTACCATTATCTTTTCCCTTTGACTTGGTTTTTACCTGCGGAGGTCCCCTCTCGCATTGGGTGCATCTGCATCAATGCCTTGGCGTTCGTCAACCAAGCAACCAAGTACGTATTTGGTGAGTCCAACTCAGCCTGTGGTTGTTCCAAGTATAAAACCACCGTTAAACTTGCTGACTCCTAAACACTCTAGAGACAACAATCCCCTTCCCTGGGGTTTTGGTCTAATACCATGCGCGAGTTCACTGAATTCTTTCCCTGTGGTAGTTATTCTCTTAGAATGAGTGTCTATGTAGCTCTCTCTCTCTCTCTCTCTCTGTCCCTCTGACTACAGAATCCCCTAACACAATTGATCTCTTGGAAGCCGACGTACCCCTCTTTGTATTAGAGCCATTCTCAATATCAGAAACTTGGCTGCTAGTGCTAGGTTCCACTGAGAATCCATCACCCCCTACATTTTCCAACACAGCATATCTGTTTGAAATGGGGATATCACAAAAGAGAAAATGATGACTGCAGATGCTGGAGACCAGAGTTGAAAAATGTGATGCTGGAAAAACACAGCAGGCAATTCAGCATCCGAGGAGCAGGAGAATCGACTTTTATGCGTAAACCCTTCTTCAGGAATGAGGCTGGTGTGCCAGGTGGGCTGAGATGAAAGGTAGAAGGGAGGGAATTTGGGGGAGGGGTACTGGGAATATGATAGGTGGAAGGAGGTGAGGGTGAGGGCGATAGGCCGGAGAGGGGGTGGGGGCAGAGAGGTTGGGAAGAAGATTACAGTTCAAGAGGGCGGTGCTGAATCCGGGGGTTGAGACTGCGAAAAGGTGGAGGGAGGGGAACTGAGGAAGCTGGAGAAATCTACATTCATCCCGTGTGGTTGGAGGGTTCCTAGGCGGAAGATGAGGCGCTCCTCCTCCAGGCGTCATTTGGTCGCGGTCTGGCGAAGGAGGAGTGGGAGGGGGAATAAAAGTGTCATATCCACAAAAGACTCCTGCACCAGCTGCCTACCTCTCTTACCCTTCCTGGAGTTAACCCGTCTTTGTGACTGTATCTGAGACTCCCCCCCCCCTTCCTATAACTGCCATCCATCACATACTGTTGCTGTTGCAAATTCCTCATTGCTTCTATCTGTCTCTCCAACTGATCCACTCGATCTGATAAGATTAGCATCCAACAGCTCTTATGACAGATATAATTCGCAGTAACCCTTAAACTCTCTTTAAACGCCCACATCTGACAAGAAGTACATATCACTGCAAAGGCCATTTTTGCTCCTTCAGAATCTACAGACCCAGAAAATAACACCGTCTTATTCCGATACAAACACTGCCCCAGGTTAAAATAATAGCTATGACTTATGTTTTAAATATAAACAAGAGACTAATCTCCAAAATCGTATCATCTAGAAAGAATCCACTATACTCACTACTGCAGCCTTTCTCCTGGACAGACTTAAAACAACAATTAACTTATCTAATTCTGTGCACAGTTTCTCCAAGATTAGTTGTGAATTTCACTGTTTATTAATTTTCCAATATGCACTCCGATGTCCAGCGATACACGAATTCAAACAGCAGAGTCAGTAAATGTGCAGGTTCTTTCTTTCTCTCACTCTCTCCTGCACTGTCCTCACCATGTGCTTCCTTTGTCTGCTCTTCTCCCTCTTTAAACTGCTGTCGTTTTGACTTTTTTTTAACTAAAGTTCCAAAAAATTGTAACAGCAAATAAAACAGCAATTGCTATTCCTGGAATTCGAGGAAATCACATCCAACACCTAAAATACCTCAAAAAAGGAGTATCATTTACACCCAGAAATTGTTCTCGTCCTCCATCTTGGGTTACCCAGAATCCTTATCCTGCATTACCCAAAATCCTGGTCGGCATGGACCGAAGGGTCTGTTTCCATACTGTACATCTTTGTGACTCTATGACTCTCTGTATGATTACTTAAACTACGACTTTTATCCCGAGCCTTATTGTTTCGAACCATCAGGGCTGGGGTGATCCACAGATTCCCAGTCCTTTCACGTAAAAGGGCCAATTCAGTGCTCGAGATGAAGTGAAACACATTCAGTGCACTGGCGCCTGTACTTCCTGGGAATCTCCAGAATCTCATCCTGTCGCGGGATCCCGAGACGAGTCCCCAAGTTTACGGTCTTGGAAATTAAATCGACTTGACTCAATTATGAGCAAGAGCAAAGAAAGGATCTTTATTGAAAATCCTGCAGGATTTGACTCATTATACTACGTCAGGTGCCTCAATGCACAGTGTACTGAAACATTGTACAGAAGCCTGCCTTATACCGTTCCTTATCACACTCTTGAGGGCAAAGACTGGGGGAAACTCAAGTTGTCATCCTCTCATCCCCTGGTCTTAGAGATAACAGTTCTTCTGCTTTCGCTGAGTTTTACGATCGCAAGGTCGAGTTGAATGTTTACAGAATTCAAACACAGTTAAGCTAACGACAAACCTTCATCAAAGCATTGCTTACAAAGCTCACTACAGCATTGATTTTTTTTAAAAAGCATTCTCTTTAAAATACGGAATAAATGGATCATAAATTTCACAGTAAATAGATAATTATCCATTGCACTCGGCAATGAGCCAGGACAGGTTTCAGATCTCGGGTGGGAGAACACTTTGGTGACAGTGATCACAACTGGCTCACATTTACCATACCCTTGCAGAGGGAAATGAGCAGTTACCGAGGGAAGATATTTAATTGAGGAAAAATAAATTATGACGCTATCAGACATGAGTTGGGAAGTACTGACTGGTCGTAACTGTTCCACCAAAAAGGAACAACAGACACATGGGAACTATTTAAGGAGCAGTTGATGCGAGTGATGCACGAATTTGTTCCTCTGAGGCAGGTAAGAAGGGGTAAGATTAAGGAACCTTGGACAACGAGAAGAGAGGAGCTTTTCATATAAATGAAGAAAGCAGCTTACGTAAGATGGAGGAAGCAAGGATCGAGCACAGTTTTAGAGGATTACAAGCTTGCTAGAAAGGAGCTCAAAACTGGATTGAGAAGAGCCAAGAGGAGGCACGGAAAAGGCTTGGCAAGAAGAATTAACGAGAACACAAAGGCATTTTACTCAAACGTGAGGAATAAGAGAGTGATCAGGGAGAAGGTTGGGCCATTCAGGGATAGCAGAGGGAACTCGTGCGTGGAGTCCGAGCAGAAAGGGGAAGCCGAAATGAGTTTTCACTTCGGTTTTCACCAAGGAAAGGGACCTTGTTGTGAATGAAAACTTTGATTTGCTGGGATACATTCTTGACCAGATCAAGATTGATGAAGTTGATATGCTGGAAATTTTAGAAAATATTGAAATTGATAAGTCCCCCGGACCAGACCAGATTTATCCTAGGCTGCACCAGGAAGCGAGAAAGGAGGTTGCTAAACCACTGGCGAGGATATTTGCCTTCTCACTCTCCACTGGAGTTGTACCGGAGGATTGAAAGAAGGCAAACGGTGATCCTCTTTTCAGAAGGGTAATAGAGAAATCCCAAGCAATTACAAACCGGTCAGCCTTATGTCTGTGGTCTGCAAAGGTTTGGAAGGAATTCTGACAGATAGGATTTCGGACTATTTGGCAAAACATAGTGTGATTCAAAACAGTTAGCATAGCTTTGTGAGGGGCAGGTCATGCCGCACAAATCTTTTTGAGTTATTTGAGGAGGTGATAAGACAGCTCGACGAAGGTCAAGCAGTGGATGTGGTATATATGGACGTTCCCCATGGTAGGCTCATTCATGAAGTCAGGAAGTATGGGATACATCGAGATTGGGCTATCTGGATTCAGAATTGGCTGGATGACAGAAGGCAGAGAATGGTTACCAATGGAAACTAGTCAGTGTTGAGTGTTGTGTTTTGAGGGCTCTGTTCTTGGGCTACTGCTCTTTGTAGTTTATGTAAATGGCTTGGATGAGGAGCTTGAGGTGTGGGTTAGTAAATTTGCAGATGATACAAAGGTCGCAGGTGTCAACAAAAGCATCGAAGGCTACTGCAGGCTACAGTGCATCATAGCCAGGATGCAGAGCTGGGCTGAGAAATGGCAGATGGAGTTCAATCTGGAATGTCGAACTCGAATGCTGAATATAGAATTAAAGACATGATTTTTGGCAATGTGGAGGAACAGAGGGACCTTTATGTGCAAGCACACAGATCCCTCAAAGTTGCCACCCAAGTGGATAGGGTTGTTAAAAAACAAGGCATAATGGTGTTTTGGCTTTCATTAACAGGGGAATCGAGTTGAAGAGCCGCGAGGTTTTGCTACCGCTCTCCAAGTCACTGTGAGACCACACTTGGAATATTGTATCCGGTTCTGGTCGCCCTACTATAAGAAAGACACAGAGGCTTTTGAGAGGGTACAAAGGCGGTTTACCAGGATGCTGCCTGCACTGGAGGACTTGCCTTGGGAAGAAAGTTTGAATAAGCTCGGACATTTCTCTGTGGCGAGAAGGAGGAAGTGAGGAGAGTAGGAGGAAGAGAGCAGACCTGATCGAGGTGTACAAGATAATGAGTGGAATACACAGAGTCAATAGCCAGAGACTTTTCCCCAGGTCAGCATTGACTGGTACGAGGAGTCATAGTTTGAAGATATTAGGAGTAAGGCATAAAAGAGACGTCAGAGGTAGTTTTTTAATGCAGAAACTGGTGAATGCTTGGAATGCATTGCCAGCTGTGGTACTGGAAGCAGAGTCATTGGGGACATTTAAGTGACTGCTGGACATGCACGTGGATCGCAGTGAGTTGAGGGGTGCATAGGTTAAGTTATCATATTTTACATTGGCATAACATTGCGGGCCAAATGTCCTGTTCTGTGCTGCACTTTTCTATGTTCTATTTACTCACTGCAGTCTTATTGAGCCCTCTTTCACATTTAACTGAATCCATGCTCATTGGTTAAATTCTTATGTCACAAACACAAGCATAATGCTTCTGGGCATTGTTTACAAGGACTAGATTGTCCAGCTAATGATGATTCAATGAAGTGTGCTGTTTTAAAGAATTTTTTTTTAACCTTCAGCATTAAATATCCTGAACTTTTGCAATGAGGTGTCATGGATAAGAGGAAACACAGTGCCCTGTTATATTGAGCTATCTGAGTGCAATAAAAAATCTAAACTCTCTTCAAACGTTGTGAAACTTGAAAAGGTTCAGAAAAAAAAATTTAAAGGATGTTGCCAGGGTTCGCGAATTTGAGCTACAGGGAGTAGTTGAATAGGCCAATGCTGTTTTCTCTGGAGAGGCGGAGGCTGAGGCGTGGCTTTATAGAGGTTGATACAATAATGAGTGGCATGGATGAGATAAGTAGACAAAGTAGTGAAGAACTAGAGAGCATAGGTTTAGAGTGAGAGGTGAAAGATATAAAAGGGGCAACGTGTTCACATAGAGGGTGGTACGTGTATGGAATGATTTGCCATACGAAGAGGTGGAGGGCAGTACAATTGTATGAAGAGGAAGGGTTTGGAGGTATATGGGCTGGGGGCTGGCAGTTGCGACTAGATTGTGTTGGGATATCTGGTCAGCTTAGACTCGTTTGTCTGCAGGGTCTGTTTCTGTGCTGTACATCTCTGTGACTCTATGACTCAAAATCCATTGAAATATTTTGTTATGTCTTTCTGTTCTCCAATTATAAGGAGGGTGTGGACTTGTTCCTTCGACTTAGTAGCTTTGCAAAACGAGTATTTGGTCAACTCCAACTACTTTCACAATTTGCTTGATTTTCTTTGCCATCAAACAGAATGAGTTGGTACCTTCTGTGAAGTAAACTACTGCTAGTGGTTTGGTTATTTACATGTTCATCCTTAATATGGCATAATACCATGACAAATAGAATGTGAAACGTCTGGACAAATAGGCTGAATAAGATCGCAATGTCTGATTTTTTTTCATCAAGGCGCACTTTAATGGCATATGTCAATTTGAACTTGCATGGTCAGTCTCAGAGAAAAGGCTACTGCCAATGTGCAACAATCAAATTTAACCGTTGCCACTTACATCCAAATTTACAACAGTCAGAGGAAGTTCACGCCTTCAAAATACAAGGATATGGTCCTTGTTTGTTTGGGCAAATGTCAGGGAAATGCTATTTACAATTACACTTAAGCTTATTGCATGAACTACAATTATATTTGTATCAATAGCAAATTCTAAGCTGTGATATTATTTTACGTGCTTGAACCTTGAAATAGAAAATAGTTCACTTCATTTAAAATTATCAGTGTAAGGTCATTCCTGTTGTTAAATCGGTATTATAAATGTCCTGCTGAATATGCCATCAGCTCACTTGTTCTGCGATGTCAATTGTAAAACATGAAATGCCAAAGAAACAGAAATAAACAGTTCAGAAAGAGGTCAATCCTGAATGCTGCAATTGCTGTCTGAACTGTTGGAAGGACGAGTCTTTCACATCCACTGAGACCATAATTTTCTTTGGAAATTTAAGGAAAACTTGTTCAAAATTTGGACCATTTTCTGATGGAATAATCTGTTCAAATAATTTTCAGCCAAAATGCAAAACCTCCCATGCATGCATAAATACATTTATATCTTCAAGCACAACTTAGTTATGCATGTTATGCGTTTCCAGTGTCCAAAGAACCTTTTGTTAGCATTAATTTTCAGTTCGAGCAGCTTATCCTTGAATCCATTTCACAGATTGACGTCCTACATAGGGAGCTGTTCGTACCATCCAAGTCAGCTTGGAAAGACAAAGTTGCAGTTGGATTACATCCTTTGCCATTCACTTTTGGAGGAATATATGAAGATAGTTCTCCAATTTTTTGATGTGCATCTGTTAGGTTGATCTTTGGATATAGGAAAGCAGATAATATTGTTGTTCAATAAACCAAGAACTTGAAGATATGTTTCGTCCAATACTCTTTCCAAAGTTAGCCTGAGATTTTCCTGCCAAATTGGAGATAAAAATGAATGTTGTCATCTCTGTGAAATATACACAGGCCTCAAGGTTTCTTTCTGATGCAAAGTGTACCGACAGGGTGAAGTGCCATATCTGATCTTACAGGTATTATCAAAACGAATGCAAGAAGACACATTGGATGTGATTAATTACAGTGTGGAAACGGGCCCTTCGCCCCAACAAATCCCCACTGACCCTCTAAAGAGCAATGCACCCAGACCCTTTCACCTACATTTACCCCTACACCTAACACTACAGGCAATTTGTTATGGTCAATTCACCTCACCTGCACATTTTTTGGACTGTGGGAGGAAACCACAGCAACCGGAGGAAACCCACGCAGACACGGGGAGGATGTGCAAACTCCACACAGAGAGTTGCCTGAGGCGGTAACTGAACCCGGGTCTCCAGCGCTGTGAGGCAGCAGTGCGAGCCACTGTGCCTCCGTGCCACCCACTGTGCCACTGTGCCGCCCACACATGAGCTCTGAAACAATGCAAACTTAATAGCTTAGATTATGTGAGACTGTAAAACAATGTTAGACAACATTGCTTTAGATCTATTTCCATGAAATTATTACCTTAAAGCATCCAGAACCAGATGGATGAATTTTCAGCGTGGACTCGTACCTGGGACTTCGATGTTGTGGCCATTTCTTTGACATGGATAGAGCAGGGACAGGAATGGGTGTTGCATGTTCCAGGATTTAGATGTTTGAGTAGAACTGAGAAGATGGTAAAAGATAGTAAGATGTAGCGTTGGTAGTCAAGAACAATATTACGGTGTCAGAAAGGACAGTCGAGGACCTTTCGACTGGGTTAGTATGGGCTGAGCTGAGGAACAGGAAAGGAGAAGTCACCTTGTTGTGAATTTTCTATAGGCCTCCGAATAGTTGTATAAATATAGAGGAAAGGATGGCAAAGATTATTCTGGATAGGAGCCAGAGAAACCGGTTAGATGTGATGTGGTCTTTAACTTTCCAAATACTGATGGTAAATACCATAGTTCGAATACTTTGGATAGGAGAGTTTTTGTCTAATGTGTGCAGGATGATTTTCTGACACAGTATGTAGACACACCAACAAGGAGCAAGGCCACAATGGATTTGGCACTGGGTAATGAACACGACATGTGTTAGATTTGGAGGTGGGTGAGCACTTTGGTGATAGTGACCATAATTGGGTTATGTTTACTTTAGCGATGGAAAGGGATAGATATATAACTCAGGGCAAAGCAATTATGATGTGATTAGGTAAGATTTATGATGCATAGGATGAGGAAGAAACTGCAGGGAATGGGCACAATTGAAATGGAACTGCTTCAAGGAACATCTACTGCGTGCCCTTGTTAAGTATGTGCCTATTAGCTTGGGAGGAAGTAGTCGAGCGAGGGAGACGTGGTTTAATAAGAACTTGAATCTCTTGTCAAGAGGAAGAAGAAGGCTGATGTTAAGATGAGACAAGAAGGCTCAGTTCGGGCGCTTAAGAGTTGCTAGTTAGCCAGGAAAGAGAAAAGAGAGAGCTAAGAAAAGCCAGGAGGGACATGAGAAGTCGTTGGCAGAAAAGATCAAGGAAAACTATAAAGCTTTATCCAGGTATATCATGAATAAAAGAATGACGAGAAAAAGATTAAGCCAAGTGAGGATAGTGAGGGGAATCTGAGGATATGGGCAAGTACGAAATGAATATTTTCTCTTATATTTCACACTGGAAATAAAAAAAAATGTTGTCAAGGAGAATACTGAGATACAGGTTACGAGACTAGATAGGATTGAGGGTTTCAAGGAGGAGCTGTTAGCAATTCTGGAGAGTGGGAAAATAGATAAGCCCCCTGGGCCAGGAGGCATTTATCCTACAATTTTCTGGGAATCCGCGGGGAGATTGCAGACTCTTTGGCTTTGATCGTTATGTTGTTGTTGTGTACAGGAATAGTGTCGCAAGACTGGAGGATAGCAATTGGTACCCCCTTGTTTAAGAAGGGGAGTAGAGATAACCCTGGTAATTTTAGACCAGTGAGCCTTACTTCGGTTGTGGATAAACTGTTGGGAAAAGTTATAAGATATAGGATTTATAATCATCTCAAAATGAATTAGTCTATTAGAGGTAGTCAGCACAGTTTTGTGGAGCGTAGGTTGTGCCTCACAAACCTTATTGAGTGATTTGGATGGTGGATGGTAAATTGGTTGAAAGTGTGTATATGGATTTCAGTAAGGCATTTGATAATGTTCCTCACGGTACGTTATTGCACAAAATATGGAGGCATAAGCTTGCGGGCTGTATAGCAGTTTGGATCAGAAATTGGCGAGCTGAAAGAAGGCAGAGGGTGGTCGTTGATGGGGAGTGTTCATCCTGGAGTTCAGTTAACTGTAGTGTACTGTAAGGATATCTTTTGGGCCCTGTTTGTTCTTTTTATAAATGACATACATGAGGGCATAGAAGGATGAGTTAATACATTTGTGGTTGTCACGAAGTTCAGTGGTGCTGGGAATGTGTTGAAGGATGTTACGGGTTATAGGAGGGTATAGATAAGCTGCAGAGCTTGGCTGAGAGATGAAAAAAGGGGTTAGTGCGGAAACGTATGAGGTGATTCACTTTGGAAGGAGTAATAAGAATGCACTGTATTGGGCTAATGGTAAGATTCTTGGTAGTGTAGATGAGCATAGCGATCTCGGTGTCCATGTTATTGATCACTGAATGTTGCCACCAGTTTGATAATTTTGTTACAGAGGCATATGTTGTGTTAGTTTTTATTTATAGAAGGATTGAGTTTCAGAGCCCCGAGGTCATGCTGCAGCTGTACACAACTCTGGTGCAGCTGCAATTGGAGTATTGCATACAGTTCTGATCACTGCATTAATGGAAAGATGTGGTAGCTTTGGAAAGGGTTCTGAGGAGATTTAATAGGACGTTGCCTGTTATGGAGGGAAAGTCTTCTGCTGATAGATTGAGGGACTTGAGGCGGTTTTCATTCAAGAGTAGAAATTAGAGCGATCACTTAATTGAGACAGAGAAAATAATCAGAGGTCAAGATAGGGTGGACAGTGAGAGATTTTTTCCTCAGATGGTGATGGATAGCACCAAGAAGCATAGCTATAAATTGAGGCGTGATAGATATAGGACAGATGTCAGAGTAGTTTGTTTTACTAAGAAAGTAGTAGGGGCGTGGAAAGCACTGCCTGCAACAGTAGTAGACTCACCAAGATGAAGGACATTTAAATGGTTATTAGATAAACATATGAATGAAAATAGGATAGTGTAGGATAAATAGTCTTCAGGTTTGTTTCACAGATCCACGCAACATCGAGAACCAAAGGGCACGTACCGCGTTGTAATGTTCTATGTTCTATTAAGGTGAACAGATATATGAAAACCGGTAAGTTTCACGTCCTTTCGCCTATCTGGTCTCCTCAGGAATGGCTAGTGTTTGGAGCTCAGCATCAGTTTCCATGGGGCGCGTCTAAACCCAAGTCTGATGATGAAGTCCAAGAATGTGAAAAGTCCTCGATATTAATAGTGCACTGAAATTAGGTTTCCCTGCTGAATTGTGTCTTATGAGTACTTTCCTCAAGCATTTCTCTGTGCTTGATGGTCAAAGACAAATGCAGATGTTGCTGCAAAGCAATTTGTTCTCACTGAAAGTCAATCTTTTCGCAAAATGTCTCTTCTTACAGATTTTCGATACTCCATTTTTAAAAAATACCTTGTTCAACTAACCCTTAGTAATCTGGTTTGGTGATGCTGTTTTTTATTCATTCACGACACGGGGTGGGGTGAGCAAATAATCCAACATGAGGACAGAAACAAGTTTCTGCAGATTTGGATAGGTTGTATGATGAGGCAGAAAAATATTAAGTAGTATAGTCTGTGAGATTATCCAGATCAATAGCAGCAATAAAAGGAAGCTAAATGTTTTCTTGAATGTTTAGAATCTGAGAAAGGATTGTGTTTAGACGTACCCTTAAGTTTTGTGATGTTACAAAACTGAGTGCATTTGCAGTACCTTTAAGAGAGAGTGAATACACTTTTGCACGAAGACCTTCAAAGTATCTGTCATACGAATGACTAGCAGTCCCAGAGTGTACTGGAAATGTAAAAATATGTAACATTTGGCTATGAGAGCGATAACTAAGTTTGTTGCTGTTTTAACAAAATTGGAATTTAACGGATAATTTTAATTACGTCCGGAATGCTAAAATTCATTCGAGTTTGAATTTATTTTTTTGCCAACATTGAACTAATGAGATGCTGTGATGTTGTGGGATACAAACGTATCAGGCATTTTGAAAGTCAGAGTGACTGCTACCGAGTGTAGCTTCCATCGAGAGACAGAGAGACCCAAAAGTCTGAAATGCTGTCCAGCAACATTTCCATATGAAAACTCTTCACTGTAAAAAAAAAGAAGAAGAACTAGAGAGTTCTTCAGCTGGATGAAGACAGACACCGGTGATGCACGGTTTTGAAAGTAACTTGATGTAATATTAATATGTTCTTTATTGGAAGAGTGTATTGTTATAGAGTTGGAGGCAGATAATAAACAGTTAAGAGAAAGACAGGCCTAGTGTGGTGAACAGTTATTTTAATGCTCACTTCTGGAGTTAAAGAATAAATTGATATCATTTTCTTTGAATAGTGGAATTTGGGAGTCCTCTGTCACTCACATTTTCGCAGATTACGAGGTAAGGTAAGCTTTTCTGGGTGCTTGGTTTAATTAACAGAAGAGTTCACCGCTGTGTCATCACAGTGAATTAATCATAATGCTAACATGCAACACAGTCAGCACTTTGTACGTCAAGTGCCATTTTAACATGCATATAGCCCATTAGAATTTGGAAGTTAAAGGGTTTCACTGCAATTGGAGCAGCATTGCCAAGGACATTGCTAAATACTTTACATATATTTCGTCCATCTACCTCACGAGGAAGACATTTTCACAAAGGAAGAATACACTGAAACGTTCACCCCATCGATATTTCGTAATGGAATGCGAAAGAGAATGTGAGGACTGCAGATGCTGGAAATCAGAGTTTAAAAATGTGTTTCTGGAAAAGCGCAGCAGGTCAGGCAACATCAAAGGAACAGGAGAATCGACGTTTCGGGCATAAGCCCGAAGAAGTTCCTGAAGAAGGAGTTCCTGTCGATTCTCCTGTTCCTTTGATGCTGTCTGACCTGCTGCGCGTTTCCAACAACACATTTTAAAGAATGGAATGCGAAGGTTTTGTTGACATGTGAGAAGTGAATGCAAGCTTGCATAAAATAGAGAAAGATATGAAAAAGTTCAGACTCTCGAGGCAGCTTTGTTATATGATTAAAATTATAACTCAAACAATTGTAACCCCGAATCCACATTTCTGTAGAGCCCTGATAAAATTTCATTTCACTGTCTCATAAAAATATATCTAATACTGCCTTAGGAAATTTTCGATAGCTCACTTTCAAGCACCTTTGCAGGAGCAGAGTTACAATAATTTAAAATATTCTCAAAGAAGGAATATCATCTCATCTCAGTTTTTAACAAGCTATACATCATTTCTAAACAGTCAACTCCGAGATCGAGATGTTTTCATAAGAAGTTCATGCGTTTTTCCACCATTGGCACCTTACTCTTCGAACCAACAGAAATTACAAGCCGAGTCTATCATATGTTTCATAAAAGGACAACCATCCCACTCCAGATACAAGTCTAATAATCCATCATCAAAATGTCTCCAGCTAATTTGCCTCCTTCCTAAAACAAAGTGAGCTATAATGGAGCGCAGTGCACAATACGTTAGCTTATCATGTATGTTGTCATTAAAACAACTATGAATATGGCTTTAGGTGTCCTAAATATCGTCTGCACCTGATGCTACAATATTTAAACTCGTTTTGTGATGTGTGCGATGTTATTGGGTCAAGCATTTACTGTCAGGCCTAACTTGCCCTCGAGAGCTTGATGGGAAACAACAATTTTGAATGGCAGCGGTCAATATGCTGTATGTCAACCCTGAATACAATTCATGAGGAAATTGAATCGATTTAGGCCAAGGACACTGAAGGAATGTTGACATACGTCCCAGTCAGGATGATAGATCGCTCAGGGAGTGACTTTCAGATGCTGCTTTGCCAATGTATCTGCTGTGTTTTTCTTTTTAGTAGTAATAGTTTGGAAGATTCCGTCGAAAGAGCTTTGAAAATCAATCCGTCAGGCCACACAAAGACATTTGCATCTCAGATGTTTGCAAACTCTTCTCATGTATTGAACATGTCACATGTGAATTCGTGGATTTGGGCAGGATGGAGAAAATAATATAACATGATGACTGAATGATGATTCATCATTCAAGATGTTCACATTGAACAATCATTCACTGATCTCATACTGCCATTTCAGTTGTGAATGTTGCATATTGAAAGCCACGAAGACCATATTGTTTAGCAAGGATAGTTAGTATTTGATGCAGATTTTGAACAAAAGTTGTGATTATGTTGTGTTGTCATCATTGATATTGAGAAACAGAAAGTGTTAGTCTTGCCAAAATCAAAATACTGCAGATATTCAAAACCAGAAACAAAAACAAATGAAACGAAAGAAAACTTATAAATTTCAGCACATGTCAGGCAACGGTTAAGGTATGGTGGTGAACCCATGTGTTAATTAACCCAAATATCCAGAAAGGCTCACCTCGTCTCATGATCCGTTGGAGTATAAATGAAAGAGATCTCCCAAATTCTAGCATTTAAAGAAAAAAACAATCAATTTATTAGAGTCATAGAGATGTACAACGCAGAGTTATTATTTAACTTTAAAAGTGATCATAAAACAGCAACTGTTTAGAACTTTAAGCCCCCTTTCTCTTAACTACTTATTACCTGCCTTCAACTCCATAACAATATATAGTTCCAATAAATATGTATTAAAATTACATTAACTTATTTTCAAAACTACACAGTGGCGGTTGTCCCGGTGTCTGTTTTCCTCTGCCTATATATCCCCTGGGTCATCTTCAATCTCTTGCTGTAAAAATTATTCTTTTGAAAAATGTACCTTTGTTGGAGAACGTTTTCTGACAGCTACTCTGTCGGTGGCAGTTGGTCTCATACTAACGTTCAAATACTTTATTTTTGATTACAGGAAAGCTCACATCATCTCATTGGTTTGTGGTTGGGAAAAACAATACATTCAAACTTGACTGGGCTTTACTATCCCGGGGCATAATTTAAGCAGATTGGTTCGATTTGAATTCTGGTCAGAAGAACCGAGGTATCTAGTTTATAGCTAAATGTGACATATTTTTCAACTTTTCAGTGCACTCTGAGACTGCTACTCAGTTAAGTGAAAGGTCTCTGCATGCTCTCAGTACAAAACAATTTTCCCTCTATCTTAAAGGTACAGTACACGTCTTCAACTTCACAACATAACATCAAGCATTAAAAGTAAGGCTAATGTTTCAGGTTGACGATCTTCCAACAAAAATTCTCAGATGAAAGGTCATAATCCAGTAAGGTTAACTGTGTTAAATGATGAATTCGTATCTTAGTCTTCTGTGAATTTTTGCAAGGAGGCAGCTATTAATTTTGTATCTTCTGAAAATTTTGACATATAATCAAATTCTTTAACTGATTTCTGAACTTTGACTGTGCCATTGCATAAATAAATGTGTTGGTGCAGGAGCTCAGATGTTGAAGCATGTATTTGTTTTCTCTATAATAGTGAAATGTGCATTGTAATCAGTTTGCTAAAACTGATTCTCCGTAAATTGTACAGATATATGACAGAAAGAAATTAGCACCCATAGCGAGATAAAACTTCCAGAAATGGCAAGCAACAATATGATAGATTTTCTGCGATTTTCACTTTCTGGGTCGTTCATGATTTCTCTGAATTCCCTCCTTATGCGACTGCTCCTTACAATATGCCTCATGGTCAAAACATTGAACAGTGAAATAAAGGAAAATGCCGAAAATCGGGTTAAAAAGTATGAAAATTCAAGTAAGCCTTCCAAACGGGCATAACATGGAACTCACGCTTTACCACACAGAGTCATGCTGCATTGTCCATTACAATTTCAGGTTGGTTTACAAAATAAACTGGCAGGTTTTGTCCAACACAAAATCTACAAACAATGGCTATAACCACAGTTGCAGTTTTCTATGTGCAGTATTTCCCTCTCAACTTATGATAACAGATTGTTACAGAGCGACCAAAGCTGAAAGCAACTGTTACCCAATCAGGGCGATCAATGGAAATGAAACTGAAGAGAAAAGCAAGATGACAAATGTAACTGTAATCCAAGAATGAATTTGGGAAATAAATATTTTTGACCTCGGACAGAATTACTTCAAATTTTATGACGAGGAGGTCCGCTGCTACCATTGAGACTAGGTGATGAGTAATACATTTAGATAGACCACAGTTTCCACAGAGAGGAATTATGATTGATAATAAGTTGGTTGTAAGTAAATGTTAAAAGGCGTAAGTAGTTTTTTTTTCATAAGAGAAGGATAAGTACATGTTAGATTACTTTTCCCCTTTCATTTCATTTTTTGCATACAGAATAAGAACCACTATTTTGCTCTGTTACGTGATTTGATGGCTTGCACATTCTTGCTGCAGAACTTCGAAATGACAGCAATGAAAATTTTATAAACGTTGTTAATGTGACATCCTCGTGTAAATTGGACGAGATGAGGGGGCGAATTTGTGGAACAAAGAAACAGAAACCACTCTTCGGCTATTGTGATGAAAACAATTAATTTAAATGTGCAAAAATTGGGGATGCTACTTCCTGCATGGATTGCGTCTGAGCATGCTGCTTTAACATCTGTTCGAACTGTCAAAGGACAACACAAGCATTGAATGGAAAAGAAACTCAAAGAGGTATTCACATGTTAACTGTGAAATGATGACTACGGCAGGAATTTGCTTCGCTGTTTTTTGACAATTGAATTGAACCAATGAATTAACGGGTAGCTCCAATGAAAACAATCCACTCTGATTATATGTTCTTTCGTGAACAAAATACAGTTGGTCATATTACATTGAGAATTCATTGTTTCACTCAGGATTCGAAGCGAGGATGGTCATCGATGTCAAGCAAACTGACCCAGTCTACAGTCTCTTGAGGCTTTGTGACAATAGATCAGACAACCAAGCTGATAAGAAGGAAATTTACAATGTCATTAATTAACATGAGAGCAATGGTTACTGAAACATTTCTTTGAGGGTTCTCCTGAGAAAGGATAGCTGGAGTTGAAATGTTGCACCTGCTTTTTCTCCACAGACGCTTGTAGACCTACTGAGCTTTTCCATAAATTTTCTTTACGTATCACTTTTAATAATGGCTTCATCAGGCATCACAGCATGCTTGGTTGTACATATCCTCATACATGACTGATACTGATAATTGAAGGTGTATCTAAAATTATTGGTGATTGTCCAAATACATTAACTTCACAGCCATGTGAGATTAAAAAATGGCTAATTACTTAAAATTCGTAATGTGCAGAAAAGAGGTACATTTCCCATCATCTCAGCAGTGACTCTCCAAACAGCATCCCAGCCAGACATAGCCAACCACCCTATCGACGTAAATCTGTAATTAACATGGATAACTGAACTAATCTGCATTTCCCTGGACACTACAGGACAATTTGCCATGTCGAAAATCCCTCACTTGCACATCTTTGGCCTTTAGGAGGGACATACTGCACTCAGCAGAAATCCATGCGCATATTGGGTTTCTCGCTCTGTGAGGCAGCCGTGTTTACCATTGAACCACGTTACTATTCGCTGAAAGAAGAATTTCAAGAGAACGACTAACTTAACAATGTGAGGTATCTTTCCTTTATTTATTTAAACGAAAACGAATAGGGGCTATAGAACATCTCTCCTGAAAGCTAACCTGACTTGAATCTCAGGTACATTTATATTTTTTTTTGGAATCGCTGTTTCAAAAAACGTCAATTAATTAATGGTTGAATGCATACACACAATAGCTGAGCAGTAAAAACAGATAAAAGGTATATATTGCGTAAGCATCAATTTCGTGGGCTGTTTATATTTAAACTACAAAACTTCTTGTTTTCTATCTAGCACAGATAAAATCCCCATTTTTGTAAGTACATCCTGCATCAGCCAACTCATCATTCTGTTCTCCCAGATACATTGAAACACGTTTTGAGTCAATCCTTAGAGACTACTGGGCCAGTATGGATCATGTCAGATCATTAACCACAATTCCACGTTCCTAAACCATCTCCAATTTGCATGATGTCATGAACGATTCAAAATCGATAAATCTCGGTCTCGAAATGACTTAATAACCAGGGTTCCACAAACTTCCATCGAAAAATATGCTGCAATTGAATGTGTTCCTCCTTTCCTTCATCTTAAATAATTTCATTGATTGTAGCGGCAAGTTCCAATTAAAACAGTTTTTTTTCAATCTCTACTCTTTCCCTTCCTTTAAGAATTTTCCATGTTTAGGGATTTGACTCGAATTCTTCTAAACTCCAGATAATGCAACCGTATTCTCCCCACTCTCTTTAGAGGGCCAAACCAGCATCCCAATAAACTGTCTGCTGAACTTCCTTGGTCAGCATGGTCTATCTTCACTGCTGTGGTCTGAAGTGTACATATAACTGCAGCTGTGGTCTAGTTAATATTCGATTCAATTACTCTTGTATTCAAATCGTTTTGTCACGAATCCGGACATAACTTTTCTGCCTCGGCATGCCCTCAGTGACTTATGAACAAGGACAAATCAGTTTACTTCCTATGGCCATTTTTTCTTATCACTCTCCATTGTAGAAACATTCCACGCTATGTTTGCTCCTTAATCTTCTTCAGACTCCAGTGTTCACAGTCTACCTATCTAAGACTGCCACATTTGATTAAACTCTCTGCTTTCTGCTTATTAACTGTTCCTCAATCCAAAACGATTCTTAGCATCGGAGCTTTTACTTCTGTTCTTTTTCTTTCTTGGCATGGTAAATGTTCAGACAGAACTGTTACATTACCTGACGATACACTCTCTAGCGTAAATTAAAACCATCCACCCACGTTTTAACTCCTCAGCAAATGATGGTTGATTAAATCGTTGCAAACTCCAGTTGAGATTTCTGTGTGGTGTACCACTGAGGTTTTTGGCTTCCACTTGCTCCCTCAATTTATTCCAGATTCCGAAGAATGAACTGGGCGGCACGGTGGCACAGTGGTTAGCACTGCTGCCTCACAGCGCCTGAGACCCGTGTTCAATTCGTGTTCCACAGGCGACTGACTGTGTGGAGTTTGCACGTTCTCCCCGCGTCTGCGTGGGTTTCCTCCGGGTGCTCCGGTTTCCTCCCACAGTCCAAAGATGTGCGGGTCAGGTGAATTGGCCATTCTAAATTGCCCGTAGTGTTAGGTAAGGGGTAAATGTAGGGGTATGGGTGGGTTGCGCTTCGGTGGGTCGGTGTGGACTTGTTGGGCCGAATGGCCTGTTTCCACACTGTAAGTAATCTAATCTAATCTAAACTGTGTCTGTGAGCTTCAGGCATACCGAAAACAAAAGTCTTAAGCAGACCTCGATGGCAAAGCAATGCACACAGATCGTGCAAACTGTTACTGTGCTGATGAGTAATACTGTGGAAAATGTCCTTAAAAAACGACCTTCAAAACACAACCGTTTAGAACGTGACAATAATCCAAAGACGAGAAACGCAGTTGTGATTCTGTTACTAATGCATTCTTGCCTGAAAATCTTGCAACTAATATCGATATAGAGTCGTAGAGATATACAGCATGGAAACAACCCTTTGGTCCAACTTGTCCATGCCGACGAGATATCCAAACCCAATTGTGTCCCACCTGCCAGGACCTGGCCCACATTCCTCCAAACCCTGCCTTTCCATATAACCATCCAGATGCCTTTTAAATGTTGTAATTGTACCAGCCTCCACAACTTCCTCTGGCAGCTCAGTCCACACATGAACCACCTTCTGCGTGCAAAAGTTGTCCTTGAAGTCTCTGTTATATTTTTCCCTCTCACCCTAAACCGTCTAGTTCTGGACTCTCCCACCCGAGGGGAATACTTTGTTTATTTATCCTATCCAAACTCCTCATGATTTTATAAATCCCTATCAGGTCACCCCACAGCCTCCTGCACTCGAGGGAAAACAGGCCCAGCCAAGTCAGCCTCTCCCAACAGCTCAAATCCATTAACCTGAACCCTCTTTGAAATTTCAACAGAAAAAAACATCCAAGTTTTTGACAAGTAAACATTAGAGCAGATAAAATGATCTAATTTATTCATATATAAACTATGCGCACAGTCCTATAATATAACTGTCTTATAAACCTGACAAACTTCACGTATCAGGTGGAAAATCTGCATGGTGATTTCCTCTGCCTCTGTAGTGATGGGATTTTTCGAAATTTATAGGATTCATTGTCACTGTTCGTGAGAAAGTAGGTTTGCTGTGTAACTAATGATAAAACAGGTGAAAAATAATGCAAAGTATAAAATATTATCAAAAATCATTTCCACCTCAATTTCGCAACATCTGTTCTCGAATTAATTACACATATCCACTTATATTCTCTCATTCTGAAAATATCCATTGCTTCCACGGTTAGGGAATATTAAAGAAGCATCACCTTACCGGAAGAAACAACATTGGCTTATATACCACTGTTTGGAGAAAGTGAGGACTGCAGATGCTGGAAACCAGAGTTGAAAAGTGTGGTGCTGGAAAAGCCTATGTCCGAAACATCGATTCTCCTGCTCCTCGCATGCTGCCTGGTCTGCTGCGCCTGTAAGATTGCTTTCTCATTTTGAGGCAGCAGTCGCAATTCTGGACATCTCAGCAAGATGAAATATTTGCTGAACACGCAAGAAGGATTCTCTGTATTTCTGAACAGAAATTAATTTGACATAATCTAATTGGACTACAGCAAAGCTTTGGATAAAATCCTGCATGGGATAATTATAGATTGGCAAGACAAATCAAGGGAAAGAACGATGAACTGTAGTACCTTGAGTAGCAACGGGGATCAGAGGGACCTTGGTGTGCATGTCCTCAGGGCACTTAACGTCGTGGAACATGTGGTTAAGAAGTCGTGTTGCTTGCTTTCCTTGATCTGCATTCAGTTTCCCAGTCCGGAAGTTACGTTGAAATTGTGTAAAATGATGATTAGACCAGAGTGGAAATATTGTGCGCAGGTCTGGAATTCACATTCTGGAAGGTGATATGATTGCAATGGAGACAGTGCAGACAGGATTGATCTGAATGTTGCCGGGAGTGGAGAAGTATATTTGTGTAGTGAGATTGGATAAATTGGTGTTGTTTTCATTGGAGCAGAGGACATTAAAGTTGGGAGTGATTGTGATGCATAAACTTTAGTCGGATCGATCCGACAGAGGAAGAAACTTTTTGCCATATTGTAGGGATTCGACTTCTCTAATATTCTGCGTCATATCTTTCCAGAATTTGAATCACTAGGTTGTTACTTGTTTTCTGTTCGTGGTTAGACCTGTTCAACTCTCCCACTGACGATTTTGAGAGAATGATTAAATTGTTTCTTGTTCTGGGTTAAGGGACATACCCGGAGACAAGATATTATTTAAAACAATTTCTTCATTTTACATAATGAATGAATATGATAGATAACTGTTCAGAATTTATAGGTCGCTAGCCTGAAATCCCTGAAGCCTAAGGGGCGTCACTCCACATTAAGATTCTCCCTCACAATTCACCCAATCACAAACTTGCTGGCGTTTTGTATGTTGATTATACACCTTCAAATGAAGACTGATACTCAACCAGTTTGATCACTTGATGATCAAATCCCTGTGGATGTCAAATCTTCCAATAGAATTCTAAACGAATCGGAATGCTAAACGCTGAGACACTGGTCTCACAGCAACATCAAGAATCCAGTTGTCATTTATCCCAGCGAAGGTTATATAAATCCACCCCCACACCGCACCCCCCCCCCCCCCCCCCCCCCCGCCCCTCGCCCTTCACCAATTAACCCCATATGATTGTATGGAGTTATAAAACAGGCGAAAAATGGCAGGTACGTTTAACTATCACCATAATTCACTTTGGCTAACATCATCCTAGACTTAACTCTGATCTCCTGATTTTTTGCTGGTTTGGATCAATATCAAAGGCTGACTGGTCATGATTAAACTCAAGGGAAGTTCAAAGGATAGGTTTCAAGTCGGACTGTGTTAAACAGCAGAAAATATTTCCTCAGTGTTTTGCCAGCACATATCAACATTATTCATCTTGTGTGGACATGTTGCTATATCTGTAAATATTTGTAAAATCAAAATCCGACACCATTAAAGTGAAGTAATCCTGAAATTTGAACTCACTATCAGAACACAATAAATTATGTTATGAAATTATGGCTTTGAAAGCACAGAAATGAGGCCAATGCCCTTGGTAACTTCTCCGAACTAAATAATTTGCAGCAGCGTTAGGAGATTGCGGGCGTATTGGTTCACATTTTCCATCTATGGAATCAGGAAGATATCTAGATTCTCAACGACAAGGACGCCAAAATTGGAGGTATTCATGAGTTTAACAATTGTTCCATCTGTCACTGACGTTATAGTGTTCAGTGTTTACTCTCCACATGAGGACCCGAAGTATTTCACAAATTCTCACAGCATATCATCACCCAAATCCGCAATCTACGAGCTGATAAACGCACAAGGGAAATAGGTACTTGTAAAGACTGACTTTTTTTTTCAAATTGCACTTGATCTAAATTTGGAACACAATGCACATCAAGGATACGTTATCAAAATCCTAAAACTGACGACCTATCGGTGTTCTTCTTGCACTGCAGTGCCTTCAGAAAGGGAATAATCTTCGTGTTTTGTCCATTAATCCGGTATGGAGAATAAATATTTTAAAAAATACAAAGATAACTGTAATTATGCAGTTTATTACAAAGTCAAAAATTTGTTTTCACCAGATCATATAAGAAATTATCAATTGGTAACATATCCAGTCAGATTACCAACTGATAGTAATGACTTACCAGAACAACAACGATTGCGAGAATAGGGTAATCCATGGCTTCAATCTGTATCAGCATTGATGAGTTCATCTTTCAAATGATGTTGATGGTAGTAATTCTGATTGAAAAGTCTATGGTGTCTTCAATCCCAGCAAAGTCGCTTCACCAGTCAGCTCCCTACCAATTCGAATCTTGTATGTTGTCATATTCTTACGTTAAAAATTCAGCAATGTGATGTCACACAAACCAGACATCCCACTCAGACTCATAGTATCACTACCAGGGACACCAGCATACAAACTGGCCAAAGCACTACAACAGAAACTGAAACACCTGGTCAGCGGATCCAAACACTCCATACAATCAACACAGGAATTCTTGGACGCCATCAAGAATACACACATAGACAAAGAAGAAACCATGATCTCATTCGACGTGACGGCACTGTTCACTTCGATTGACAAAACCCTAGCCAGAGAAACAATAGCCAACCTACTGGACATACAGAACAGAAAACAGGAGGCGGAACCTATCAACAAAGACGGCATACTTAAACTACTGGACTTGTGCCTCACTACACATTTTACATTCAACAATCAGATATACGAACAAATCAACGGACCACCCATGAGATCACCAATCTCGGGACTCATAGCAGAGGCAGTTATGCAAAGGTTAGAACAAACAGCCCTACCACAAATTCAACCCAAACTCTGGGTCAGATATGTCGATGACACGTTCGTAATCATCAAAAACACGGAAATAGAAAAAACACACCGGATCATCAACGCCACACTCACAGGAATCCGATTCACGAGAGAAGTAGAAAAGGATAGCCAACTCCCATTCCTAGACGTGATAGTACAGAGAACACCGAACGGAGAATTCACCACAAGGGTACACAGGAAAACAACACACACAGACCAAGTCCCAAACTATGAAAGTAACCACCCCAACACACACAAACGAAGCTGCATCAGGACACTATTCAAAAGAGCCACAACACACTGCAGTACACCAGAACTGCGAAAAGAGGAAGAGGAACACCTATACAAGGTATTCGCCAAAAACGGATACCCGCGCAACTTTATCAACAGATGCCTAAGAGATAGACCACGGAACGAGGACATGCCACAACCAAAAGGATTGGCCACACTACCATACATCAGGAGCGTTTCAGAACTGACAGCCAGACTACTGCGACCCTTAGGACTCATAACGGTACACAAACCAACAGCCACGCTCAGACAACAACTTACTAGAACAAAGGAGCCAATACCCAACATGAGCAAAACTAATGTAGTTTATAAAATACCATGCAAGGACTGCACAAAACACTATATAGGACAAACAGGAAGACAGCTAACAATCCGCATACATGAACACCAACTAGCCACGAAACGACACGACCAGCTATCCCTAGTAGCCACACACTCAGACAACAAGCAACATGAATTCGACTGGGAAAACACTACTATCATAGGGCAAGCCAGACAGAGAACAGCCAGGGAATTCCTAGAGGCATGGCATTCATCCACAAACTCCATCAACAAAAACATCGACCTGTACCCAATATCCCAACCACTACAGTGGACAACTGAAACTGACACCCGGAAGCGGCAAGGACAGACCACTATAAATACCGGAAGAAACATCAAAGAAGCGCTTCGCAGGGGGGTCCACAGCACTGATGATGTCTCCTAGCCAGGGGACGAAACGTTTGCAACTAAAACTCCCAGCTCGGCGAACAGAACCATTACAGTAGGACCGAATGTTTGGAACAGGTGAGGAATCAAACTTCGAACACGCTGGACAAACAGAAACAAATGAGAAGCAACGCAGTTAGTAAAGGAATGACGATGTTGTAATGGAAGGCACCCAGTATACAACATACGGTAAATGACCTTGTGGCATCGATCGAAATTGGCAGGGATGATGCAGTCAGCATCACGGAGATGTGGCAAAAGGGGACCAGGACTGGGTTTTAAATATCCAAGGAAATACAACCTATCAAAAATTCAGGCAGATGAGCAGAGTTGATGGGGTTGCCTCTCTAGTAAAGATTGAAATTAAAGCAATAGCAACAAATGAAGTAGGATCAGATGAGGTTGAATCTGTGCAGGTAGAGTTGAGGAAATGCAACGGTAAAACGCAAACATAAATTGGATTCTCTACAGGCCGCCAAATAGGACTGAGGATTTGTGGACACAAGATACACCAAGAGATAGAAATGGCATGCAAGAAAGTCACGGTTACAACGATTATAAGGGATTTGAAGTCGAAGGTGGACTGGGAAAAACCAGGTTAGTAGTGAATTTCAAGGAAAGAAAATTGGGGGAACATCTATGCAATGGATTTTTGGAGAAGCTTGTGGTGGAGCCCAAGGGAACTGGCAAAGCTGGATTGTGTTTTGTGCAGTGTGGCAGACTTGATGAAGGATCTGAAGAAGAAGGAATCCATGTGAGGCAATGATCAAAATATGTTACAATTTACTCTGCAATTTGAGAAGGAGAAGATAGAATCAGATGTAACTGTTTCGTAGTTGAATAAAGGCAGGTGAAGAGACATGATGGAGGAGTGGATAAGAGTTGTCGGATCAGGGGACAAATCGGAAAGATGTTGCACAGCAATAGCAGGAGTTTGTGTGGAGTAGCTCGGAGATAGTGCAAAAATTCATCCTGAGGAAAAAGAAGCATATTAAAAGGAGTTTGTGGCAAGCATGGCTGACCAGGCAACCAGGGTCAGCATAAAAGCAAAAGGGAAAGTAAATAATGCAGTGATAGGCAGTGGAAACTCAGCAGATTGGGATGTCTACAAAGACCAACACAGAAAAATGAATAAAAACGTAAGGAGAGTGAAGATTAAATATGCGAGTAAGCTGGCTGATATTAGGGAAGATTGCAAGAAATATTTTAGATACATAAAGACAAAAAGAGGCGAAAGTAGACATTTACCGCTGGAAAATTATGCTTGAGAAGTAGAAATGAAGATCAAAGAAATGGTTAAGAACCTGCATAAGCACCTTTTTCAGTCTTCACAATGGAAGGCATGAGTAAAGCTCCAAACGTTCAAGAGATTTGGGGAAAAAAGATGACTGTGGTAGACATCAACAAGGAGGCGGTACTACAAGAACTGAAAGTTTAAAAAGTGGATATATCATCTGGACCAGATGGGCTGCATCCTAGAGTTCTGAGGGAGATAGCCGAAGGGACAGTGCAGACTTTAACAGCGACCTTTCAGATATCATTGGACTGACGAAGGGTCCCTGAGGATGGAAAATCGAAAACGTAACCCCAGCATTAAAAAGGGAGTAATACAAAAGACGAGAAATTATAGGCTGATTAGCCGGGCCTCAGTCGTTGCTAAGATTTTGTAGTCCATTGTGAAGGATGAGACTTAGGAATACTTGGAAATGCATGATAAAATAGGGCAAAGTCAGCATGGTTTCATCAACGTAATGCCATGCCTGACAAACCTGTTAGAATTCTTTGAGGAGGTAGCGAGCAGGTTAGAGCAAGGAGGACCAATGCATGTTCTCAATCTGGATTTCCAGAAGGTTGTTAATCAGGTTTTGCACAGCAGGCTGCTTAGTAAGGTAAAGGAACATGCTGTCAGAAACAAGGTACTTTGATGGCCAGAATATTGGCCGTCTGGCTGAAGGCAGCAATTGCAGTTAAAAGTGTCCTTCTGTTGCAAACTGGTAACTGCTGGTGTTCCACAAGTCCCAGTGGTAGGACCACAAATCTTCACTTTATGCATAAGTGATCTAGATGAAGTCACTGAGAGCATTGTGGCGATGTTTGCATGTGATACACAACGACGAGAAGGCGCAGGTAGTATTGAAGAGGACAGGGAGGCTGCATAAAGTTTTAGACAGTGTTTGGATAATGGACAAAACAGTGGCAGATGAAATACAACGTCATAAATGTGTGAAGTTATGCACGTTGATAGGAACAATAGGCGTGGATTACTTTCTAAAAGTGGGAAATTTTAGAAACATAATTGAAAAGGGACTTGTGAGTCCTCGTCCAAATTTCCCTGAATATAAACGTGCAGGTTAAGTTATTACTTAGGAAGCCAAATGTACTGATGCCATTCATCTCGACAGGAGTAGAATAGAAAAGCACGAATGTCCTTCTGAGGATTAATAAAGCTCTGATCAGACCACATTTAAAGTATAGTAAGGAATTTTGAGCCCCATACATCAGCAGAGATGCATTGGTCCTGGAGCCCGTTGAGGGGAGGTGAACGAGAATAATCTCAGAAATGAAAGGTTCAACAGATGAGGAATGTTTGAGGACTCTGGGACTATACACAATGGAGTTTAGAAGGATGAAAAGTGCATATGATTGGAACTTGCAGATTACTGGTCAGCCTGGACAAAGAGGACGTTGGGAAGATGTTCCCATTGACAGGAGAAAAGATGATCCGAAAACACAGCCTTAGAGTAAAGAAAAGACGCTTTATAACGAAAAAAAGAGGACGAACTTCTTCAGCCAGAATGTGGTGAATCTATAGAATTCATTGCCACCGAAGGCTGTGAAAGCCAGATCATCGAGTATAATTAATGGAGAGGTAAACAAACTAATATTTGTCAAGGGGATCCAATAGTACGGTGAGTAAGAGTGAAAATGGGATTGAAAATCCTATCAGCCATGGTTGAGCATACTCGATGCGCCAAATGGCCTAATTTCTGCTCCTATGTCTTATGGTCTATTCATCAACAGCCACCTGCGCCACCATCAATATTCATGAGCAGAAAATATGGACCATCTATAAAATGCACTGCAAAATTTCATGGAAGATCGTTCAACCATTCCTTCCAAACACACAAACATTTCCATGTGCAAGGTTAAGGGCAGCAGATTCACGTAAACACCACCAACTGCACATTCCTCTCCTTCTGGACGTGAAATATATTACCATTCTTTCACCGTCACTAACTTTAAATTTTGGAATTCCCTCACGAACAGCATTGTGGGTCCATTCAACGCAGACGGACTGCAGTGGTTCAACAAGTCTGCCCGTTATCGGCTTCGAAAGAAAACCTACGGGCAGGCAATAAATGCTGGTCCAGCGAGCAATACCCATATCTTACAAAAGGAATAAAGGGAAAAAATGTAGTTTTCATGCATATTAGAGAAATGAATTAATCAGAAGTGGAGCAGACGATGGATTCACAGACAGAATTGAGGACTTTTCTTTCCGAGTAATATATACTTCGACCATTAAATGAAGCGACCTATTTTTGGAATTGGCAACGAATAATGCGACAGGATGATCTCATGGTAAATGGTGTTCTCGTAAATTGTGATTGAGACACGATTGCATTATTTTCAGCTTGAAGGTGAGGATAGTAATTTTGGAAATTGCATATTAAATTGAAGAAAGGAGCATCGCGTGATGCAAGTGATCATTCAGGTTTCGGGTCTTACAATCAAGAAGCACTGGCGTGCATTTAATGAAAAATTCCTAATTCTGCAATAAACGTAATAATTTCAAACGATCTGTGAACGATGCATTGTCTGTGATGAACTAAAGTGTCAAGTTGAAAGGAAACAATCTTGTGAAATTTAGCGCCGTAGTCCTGCTTTCGCAGCATAAGACATGATAATGATCCCAAAATTAATGGACAATCAAAAGTCAAAAGGAATGGCATAAAGTAAACCAGTGATATTTTCTCGAGATGTAAACTAATGAGGTAAAATACTGACACGTTGACATAAACTGATGTGATGCATCTCAGTTTATCAGCTATGTACCTACAAAGGTGGTGGACGCTTGAACTGTAATTTGCAAAAATTTCCCATTTTCTGGAACAGTCCTGGATGGTTGGAAGTCTGTGATTTTTTTTACCAGTAATCAAGAAATTAAGGATATTGTAAGGATATTATAGACCAAATCAAGCCCGATTAAAACATATCTAGGAAGCAAACTAGACATTACCGTTTTATCTTTTAAAGGTAAGCGTAATGCGTTTATTTTTACACGACAGTTAAAATGCACACAAATACAAATAAAAGAAAATAATTCGCTTAACTGTTACTCTATTAAATGCTGAACAGTATAATGTATCTGCTAACTACTACCAATTAACTGCTCGAATATACTAATATACCACAAAGACAAAGGCAAATTGAGTGAAAGAGATTCTCTCAATGCAATTCTAGCAGCAGGAAGACGAACCTAGATTTTAGCTGTAACAAAGAGAGACAAATGTAGCAGCTTTCCCAACTGCAATAACTACTGCTCAAAGTTAAATTAAAAATTCTGGTTCTCTGGGAGCTTGACCCGACACATTAGGTTGCTTCTGTTGTTCAAACGTGAAAAACAACCTAAGGTTTCTCAAGCTGTTTACTCTAATAGTTTTGAGCAGATCCCTCGATATGTCGGCTTCAAGGTTTCTTCAGGAAATAAAAGGACAGCATACAACTCTTCAAGTCATAGTATTGTCACAATTAGAAGTACTGAAGACGTATTTCCATTGTAGTGCTTACTGCATTGCAGCTCATTGCATTCCAAGTCAGTTATCAGTAACAGTGTTTACTTCAGAAAACATTGCATCAGGATTGATTTTAAATTCTCAAAGTATTAATTAATCAAATTATTATTAAACCAGGCACCAAGCGTGTGCATGAATTGCTTGGCTTCAGATTTAAACAAAAACTGATGAAATAATAAAGAAAGTTAATATCTTCGTCACAATTATTTGCAATTCGTATAAATTCAAGAAGACAATGCATTTGTTTTAGTGATAATTCAGACCAAACTTTTGAAGGACAGTCAAAAGTGTCTATAGATGGAGAAAAAATAGAAATTGCTGGAGAAACTCAGCATGTCTCAGAACATCCCTGCATAGAACGCAATGTTAACATTTCTAATTCAGTTCCCATTCTTAAGAAATCTCTGTAATTGAAAGTCAAAATCTGTATTCTCTCCTTAGATGAAGCCAGACTTGTGAGTTTGTCCAGCAGGTCGATTTTCTTTGGTTTAGAATTTTAGCTTGCACTGTTCTTTGTTTTAGTTTAGTATCTATGAACTACTATTGATGCTGGCAATGAATGGATAAATTGATACGTATCGATTGCAGCACGTTATTGATTTCGGGAGTTCACGATGACAGTTTCCTAGTACAGGCAGTCTGCAATTTGTAACAATGTTCTGATTACCCATTGAGCCTGCTACCAAGCAGCAGTTTAATTGTTATGCATCAGTTAATTAGATAATAAAACAACATGACCGTGACAACTAAGAATGGTTCAGTGATGTCAAAGACAAACTGGGAAAGATTTTTTTTGTTTGGCTCATCACAATCAAAAAAGGCAATATCCTCCAGTTAACGATGTTTCCATTCTCTTCTTCTGGTCTCTCTTTTGCATGGTGAATGCACCTCTCTGAGGATTCCTTAACAAAGCCCATCTCATGCATGGTCTATCGATTAAGAAGTCATACCTGTGGTTCTCCTGTGATAACTACCTATGGGAAATGCCTGGGCTTACGCATCTTCTGCCTCTGGCTGGTATTGCCCTAGCATATCTTGAGGGCAAGTAACCAACCAATTGTCGAATCATTTGGCCAACAATCCTGGAGAAGCTATGCTTAAGGTTGGAAACCTTTGTCCTCTTACTCGGCTTCAGCTGAGGGATATTTCCCGTTATTCCTCAGAAGAAATACCTTTATAGAGTCTTAGGTATGTACAGCGTGGAAACAGACCATTCAGTCCAACTCGTCCATGCCGACCAGATATCCCATCCCAATCTAGTCCCACCTGCCAGCACCTGGCCCAAACCCCACCACACCCTTCCTATTCATATACCCATCCAGATACCTTTTAAATGTTGCAATTGTACCAGCCTCTCCACCCCTACTTCTGGCAGCTCATTACATACACGTACCATGCTCTAAGTGAAAAAGTTTATGTGTCTTTTATATCTTTCTCCTCTCACCCTCAACCTATGCCCTCTCGTTCTGGACTCCACCACAGCAAGGAAATAAACAAGTAAAAAGTAATATAATACAATTGGCATAAAATAATATTCGCCACAAATTCAATATATATCATGGCCTCAGCGTTGTCCACATTTATGCCTTATATTTTCCTATGTAATAATTTTAGAAACTTAGTTGCTGGCCTCATAGCCATTCAGTGAAATTGTATGCAGAATTGTTTACAACAATACGAAACTTTTAAGTTCTGATCACTGAGAGGGAGACTGAAAAGCAGAATAATATTTAAATGGACAAATAGTTCAGAAAATTGAAATGTGTGCTAATCTAGCTGCTTTTCATATCAATCAGAAAAAATATATATATTCCCCTGCAGAATTTTCTTGTAGTTACATAAGAATGCCATGAATCATTGCGTATTTGCTCCACAGTGATCTTTGAATATCAAGCTTTTGAATATTGCAAGAGATAAGTTGAGCAATGTTTAATCGACGGGGTATCTAGAGTTATGGACGGTCGTCAAGAAAATAGATCTAATGCCATGGCCAAATTCATAATCCATAATCAAATTGAACTGTGGGCTTAGTCATTTGGCCAAATGTTACTCCAATTTAATGTTACTTTGGATCTTATGAGTCGAACTGCACTTAATCATCAGATCATTGTTAACGGAGTATGTACAATCTACAAGCAATGGAAAAACTTAACAAAAGAAAAACACACAGGTTAGAAACAAATGCAGTCTCCAAGCCGATCTAGGTATCAACGTCATTCAACCTGTTAATTTTAGTTCACATACACTTCGTAACTAGACATGTAACAACGTCATGAATTCCCTATGGATAATTAGTGCAACTTCAACATTACCAGAGAATTCACAACAAACATGGTGATGTCATTTGACAACAATGAGGGAGTGTCAAGCTTTACAGTTTTATTCCAATTAGTCAAATCTCAGGAACTAGTCAGAGGAGTTTTTCTTCTTGCCCTTCAGTTTTTCATGCCATGATGTTCATCATTCATTGAAAGCCATGGCACTGATAAAAAAAAAGCTTAATTACATTCAATGTACTCTTACGGTGCCCCCATTTCCATCTAATTGAATCTATGATCATTCATTAAATTCATTTGGTGTTAATCCAAACATCACGCTTTTAAGCGTTACTTATACTGTACAGATTGACCAGGTAATGTTGATTCAAAAATGTGTGCTGTTTTAAGCAGCTTTGTTTTCAATGTACTGTGCTAATTATGCTGGGCTTTCACAATTAAGTATCATAGATATGAGGAAGGACAGCTCCCTGTTGTAGTGAGCTGTCTGGATGCAAAAATAAAAGAAAAATCCCACATCTCCAAATCCATTTTTTTTTGTTTTTGAAATCTCCAACTAAAGTAGGAAATGGTATCAATAATCGTACTAGGCAGCAGCATTAAACAAGCATTTGGCCATCTCCAGTTAGTTGCATAATTTGCACAATTTTCTCTTTCAACGAAAACAATGGGATAGTATCTCACCTGAAATAAAACTGCATGTGTGATTTGATTGTTGTCGCGTGTTCAATCATAATACGTTGGAAATCAATAGCAGATGGAACGGGAACTTTGTAAGTTGAGCAGGTTGGCCATGCCAAAGGATCTCTTACATTGATCGTCATGTTTAGACATATTACGGAGCACTTTCATGCCAGATGGCAACTTCAGCCTGGATTGTCAGTTTCAGATGTATAAAAATTAAATTGTACCAGAATTAAATGTTACCTGTTATCACTTAAATTCCAAAGTCACCGCAATCAGAGCAAGGTCAAGACTGGCATAGTGCTGGAAAAGTACAGCAGGTCGGGCAGTATCCGAAGACCAGGAAAAGCAACATGTTGGGCAAAAGCCCATCATCAGAAACAAGTATTCGCCTTTAAAATAAAAGGCAATTATCCTTGGACGAATGGGCATACTTTAGAATTAGAATCCCTATGAATATGGAAACAGAGCCTTTCGTCCATTAATCCACACTAACCCTCTGCACAGAATCTCACCCAGACGCATTCCTCATTATTCTAGATATACCACTTATTAATGCACCTACCCTACACATCCCTGAACATGATGGCCAATTTATCATGACCAATTCGCCTGACCTGCCCATCTTTGGATTGTGGGAGGAAACCAGAGCACCCAGAGGAAACCCATGCAGATACGGGGACAATGTGCAATCTCTACACAGACAATTGCTCCAGGCTGGAATCGAACCTGGCTCCCTGGCAGGTTTGTAAGGCAACAGTGTTCAGGAAATATTGCCGATTGTCACTTGTAAGCTTTATGCATGAAGGATAAATAAATTGTATCAATGGTAAATTCTACTTGACAATATTATTTCAAACACTCGAACCTCTGAGTAGAAACAAGTTCACTCCTTTATAATTATCAGAGTAAGGGCAGCCACGATTTGTGACTGCTAAATCCGCATGTCCTGATGTCCTGCTGACCAGGGCACCGGCTGATGTATTCCGAAATAAACCACCAGATGTAAGGGAACAAGAAGGAACTGTTCATGTAAAGTCAATGTTGAATGTCACGACTGCTGCCTGAAATGTTGGATAGATCAGTTACTTGGAGGATCCTGAACACCCAATTATCCCTGCAAATTTCTCACAATCATTTTCAAAACATTGGCGGGTGTCCAGGAGGAGAAATTCATTCAAATAATTGTCAGTATAAAAGGACAAAATCTCCCATGAGTGCAGACGTATGTTTCACATCATAGAATCTCTACAGTGTGGAAACAAGACATTCAGCAATTCAAGTCGACACCAACCTACTTTAGAGCATCCTACCCAAATCCCCTATGCACTCTCTGTAACCCTGCCTTTTCACATGGCGAATGCACTTAACTTATACGTATCTGAACGTTATGAGTAATTTAGCATGAGCAATCCACTTAACTTGCACATGTTTGGACTTTGGGAGGAAAATGGAGCAGCCAATGGAAACCCACTTCGACCAAGAGAGAACGTGCAAACTCCACACAGACAGTCGCACAAGGATGGACGTGAACGCAGATCCCACGAGGCAGCAGTGATAACCACTGAGCCATTGTGATAAGGATATTTTAAGGACGCTTATGCATTTCCAGTGCCCTGCGAGCTTCGTGCTGGCATCGATTTCCAATTGGTTAGTTCTTCCTGGAGTCTAGTGTCACATATGACATGCCCCTCCAAGGGGCTTGGTTTTAAGTGTTTACAACGTTAATGTTATATAAACTAGCTTGGAAACAGAAAGTTGCTGTTAAGTTGCATCCCAAGCCACTTGATTTTGGGAGATAATGTAAATGTACATTTTATGTTACTTCTCTAGCCTTTGGTACTTTTAAAAAAATTCTGCAGCATGTAGACAACAGAGACTGCTGTTGTCCAATCAAGCCAGATCTTCAAGATAATTCTCTTCAAATACTCTTTCCAAAGTCAAGCTTAGATTCCATGAGCAAATTGGAGTCAAATATGAATTGTTTAGTATATACTGATGACCTCACTGAGGGCCTCAGTCTCAGATTCCAAGTTTTCTGATGATGCTATGTGTAGTGACAGGCTGAAATGCCTTAACTGGTCTTTCAGATATTATCAAAATTAATGCAAGAAAACACGTAAGTTCTGATGTAATATAAATTTCTTTCTTTAGGCTATGTGACACATACTTAAAAATATTAGGTTTCATGACGCTATATATATTTCAATAATGTTGTTAGCCTAATGTACAGAGATATATTCAAAACTGAGTCTCACATCCTTTCAACAATCAGGACTCCTGAGCAATGGCTAGCATTTGGAGGTCAGCCTCAATTCCACAGCATCAATCGTGAACCCAAATCAGATGATCCAACGAACTGTGAAAATCCCGACATTAATATCATGATGTAATTGATGTCCCTTGCTGATTCGCGTCCTCTGAGTACTTTTCACAAGAATTCCTCAGTGTTTGGCGGTCAACCAAAAGTACATGGATCACTGCAATACAGCCTGTTCTTAAAGGAAGTCGTTTTTTTTGCAAAATGCCTATTCTCACATATTTTTCCCTTCTTCTCCAATTGCTTATTATTATGCCCAAAAAAACTCTTAATGGTATGGCTTGGAGATGTCATTTTTCCACGTACACACTTCACGAGATGTGGTGGGGAAATAATTCAGCATGAGGACACAAATAATCTTATCAGTTTTAGATAGGTTGCATAAAATTAGATTAGATTACTTACAGTGTGGACACAGGCCCTACAGCCCAACAAGTCCACACCGACCAGCCAAAGCTCAACCCACCCAGACCCATTCCCCTACATTTACCACTTCGTCTCACACTACGTGCAATTCAGCATGGCCAATTCACCTAACTAAGCAAAAAAAATGAGAACTAGACTATGGTTGGTGATGGTATCCAGAGAACCATAAAAATTAACGGGCAACTAGAATTTTGTGGAATATTTGGCATCTGGGAACGATTTGGAGATTCATGGGGCTTTGTGAATAAAACAGAATCTGGATTAGAGGTGCTGGAAAAGCACAACAATTCAGGCAGCACCCGAGATGCAGTAAAATCGATGTTTCGGGCACAAGCCCTTCCTCAGGAATCCTGTATTCCTGATGAAGGGCTTTGGCCCAAAAAGTCGATTTTACTGCTTCTCGGATGCTGCCTGAACTGCTGTGCTTTTCCAGCACCTCTAATCCAGATTCTGGCTTCCAGCATCAGCAGTCATTTTTTTTTTACCACCCTGAATAAAATACAATGTTAATGTAAAACTAGAACCAGCACATAGGATATCAAAGAGCATTTTAACATATGTTGCAACCTGGAATTGTTTAGTAAAAGGATTTTGTAGGAATTAGAGAAACGTTGATGAGGCCGTTGCCTAGAATTGTGAGCAGATTTCGTCTCTCTGCGTAAAAAGAGTAAAAGTATATTCCCCAAGGAAGAATACAGCAAAGGGTTAGAGTTTAATATCTGGCAATGGGATGGCGGAGTTGGAATGTGAGAAAAGAATGCAAGCTTGCACAGAATAAAGAATTAGAATAAGACATTCAGACTCTGCGCTGTCAATTGAAAAATAATCTAATTAATGCGATTTAACCACACGTACTTTTCTGAAGATCCCATATATATATATATATATATATATATAAACTCCCTTATCCAACAAGAACATATCAAACGCAGCCTTAAGAAACATAGATGGGTCCTGTTTCAAGCACCTTTACAGAAGCAGATTTACAAAAATTAAAATATTTAAAAGCAAGAATATCATCTTATCGCAGTTTTAAGTAGGTGATACTTGATTTTTGTATCCCCCGAATTCTATATGTTGCCATAAGAGAAAAGGCACTTCCGGTTCTTGCGTGTTTCAACCAATAGGCAAATTAATAATTTGAACTACAGAGATTACAAGCCAACCTTGTCTCATTTTCACCGAAAAGCCAATAATCCCATTGCAACAAAATGCGTCCAGCACATTTTCATCTTTTCTGAAATAAGATTAATTGTATTGTATACACTACACAAGATGTCCTCACATCCTGCTTAAATGAAGCAGAGCCTACATTGTGTTCCTTTCGATTTTGGTTGTAGTAACGATTAGCATGGCTTTCGATATCCTAAATATCCTCTGCACTAAATGCTCTATATTTTTTGAAAACACACATTTGGGATGTGGGCGTCGCTGGTTGGATCAGCAGTTATTGTACGTTTTTTGTTGCCATTGAGAGGGTCTGGTGTTCTGCATTCTTGAACTGCTGTGGTCAAAATGTTGTAGGTTGTCACACAATACCGTTGCTGAGCGAAATCCATGAATTTTCCCCAAGGACACTGAAGGAATGACTGTGAATTTCCCACTCAGACAATACGTGATATTAGGAAGAATTCTGGAGGTGCTGCTTTCCCTAGGTATATGCTGCACTTGACCTGTTAGAGACCTGTGGAACGAGCTTTGAAATGTTCATGCATCCGGTCATGTGGATCCCTGCGGATCTCAGATGTCTGCAAGTCTTCTCATTTATTGAACATGTTACACACGAAATTGTCCATTTATTGAATGACGAATGATCATTAATTCCAAATGTTTCTTTCTTTCGTTGAAGGAGAATTTAATCAGCAGGGATCTGTAAAAGCAAAAGAAATCAACAATACACAAAAATCAACTAAGCTGATATTCGGCATTTATTGTAAATGCGGCAGCAGTTTGGCTGAGACTTAGAAAGAGATCCAGGTCATTCCCTGTTTCCCTTCCAAGTTTCGCTCATTTACAAAAGAAAAATAACACATTACCTACTTTCAAATATGCTAAGCAATTACAGATTATCTGAATTGAACTTTAGTATAAAAAAATAATTTGCATAATTGCATAACTCTGTTTCTATTATATGGATCTTTTGTTTCGGCTAAGATCTGCATTTTGAAACATACAAGGAGCCGTTCAAGGTTAAGAACTCAGCCAATGACATGTTCATTGCATCAGATTTTTTTACACCTTTTTAAATTACTAAATTATAACACGAGAATTCACCATTTTTTCCATCATGCAATATTCAATGTTGCCTACGATGCGACATTTTCATTCTTCCTGCCCAAAGTGACAAATTCACACATTCCTATTCAACATCCATTCATTGCTCTCACACTTCCAATTTACTTAAGAACGCTCTCTGTATTAAAAGCCTACAAGGACGATATTGGTCAGCAAGGGCAGCAATTATTTGATAAAATTTCAAGCAAATGTTGTTATTACTTTGCATTGTCATCACGGCTACTTCGTAACAGATTCACCAAAATCAAAATACCGCGGATGCTTGAAATCTGAAATAGAAGCAAGTTAAAAAGGAAGAAAATTTATAACTCTTAGCACACCAGGAAGCATCAGGAAAGAAAAACAACGCTCACCTTTCAGGTAAAGGATTTTCCTTTCGATATACTCAGATTAAAGATTGTATGATGAGAACATTATCTCTGTTATCATTCACAAATACTGAGTACCTAGCTCGTCTTTTGCTGGAAGGTGAACCTGCAGGAAGCGGCAATTATTATTTCGAGATCTTCCAATAATTTTGAAAATCAACCATTTTCTTTCTCACACTTCGGAAATTAGCTTGTGTCATTGCATAAAGGACCACGGTGGTGCAGGATCTCAAATATGTTGAAGCATGTCTCTAGTGTGGTCCATAATTATGAAAGGATTAATATAATCAATTTGGTAAAACGGTTTCTCTGTAAATTGTACAGATATATGACAGAAAGAAATTAACATTCATAGCAAGAAATGGCAAGCGGTAACATGATGTATTTTCTACGATTGCCCGCCTTTGAGTCTTTGATATTTCTCTTAAAGCATCTCCTTACTTGACTGTCGAATGTAAAACTTTGGACATATCTAGGGAGAAAATCTGTGGAAAATCTACAAAATACCTTTCTGATTTTGCATAAAAATCATTAATTTAAGAACACAAAAATTTGGAAAATGCTGTCACCTTCACAGATGTTTTACGAGCATGCAAATTTCTTGTCTGTTGAGACAGTCAAAAGACAAAGCAAACATTGAATGCAAATGAAAACTAAAGAAACATTCAAGTATTAGCTGTTAAGTAACGACTGTTGTAAGCCTTTGCTTAGCTGCTAATGACAACTGAAGTGAAAATGATGAGTGCAAAGGGAGCTGTAATAAAAATGGTATGCTGTGACTTCGGTAACAATGTACAGTTCCTCGCATTAAATAGAGAATTCGTTGTGTCATTAAAAATTCAGAGCCAAGGTGGTCCTCAAAGACAACAAAACAGTTTGAATGTCCTACCTGTCTACAATCTCTTATAGCTTTGTAACAATATATCATACAAACAAGACAATAAGAAGCAAATTCGTAATGTTCTTAATTAATAGGTGAATAACATATACAGAAGTATTTCCACATATCTGGGGACAGTCCTGAAGAATGGTGACTGAAGCTGAAGAGCTAGCTCTGCTTTCTCTTCGCAGATGTTGCTACGTCTGCTGAACTTTTTCCAGAAAGTTCTGGTTTGTTTTCAATTTAGTAATGGCTTTGTCCATCTTCTCGTCAAGCTTTGTTTTACACTGCCCCAGTAGTGACCCAAACCTAAAAAGTGAAGAAATATCTAGAACTATTAGAGATTGCCCACGTGTGTAAACTGTACAGCAAGGACTGATGTAAAGCCTTTATGTTATCGAATCCTAACGTGCAGAAAGAGACCACATGGCCCAAAATGTCAGTTCCACCTCTCCAAAGATCACCCCAAACAAACATAGCCCATGACCCTATTCACATAACCTCCACTTGCCATGGGTCATCTGATTAGTTTCCGTTTGCATGGATATCACAGGGAAATTTGCAGCGACAAATGCACCTAACATCTTTGGCCTGTGGAAGGAATTCGATACAACTAGCAGAAACTCACATAGAAACCGGGTTCCTGGTTTTGTGAGGCAGCTGTGCTAACCACTGACACAGCGAGCCACCCACTGAAATAAGAATTTCATCAACACTATTCATTTGACAACGTGAGGTATTCTTCATTTGTGCTTGTGAATATTATAAAACAAACAGGAGTAGGGAGCATAGAGCATCTCTACTAAAGACTGAGTTGTCTTGTAACTAAAATATGTTAATACAGTTCGTTACAAGTTGCGTAGAGACTTGCCATGCCTCAAACGAAAATTCAACTAATTAATATTCGAAGGAATATTGCAACGATATTTCATAATTAAAACATAAAATGCTAAAACAGACAAAAACATTTATTGTCTAAACGCTCTTTTTGCAGTTCATTCATATTTAAAAGTACAGAACACGTTGTTCTTCACAGCAGCGTAAAAATTCCCATTTTTATAGGCATGTATTTCATCATTCACTCAACATTCATTTCAGCTCAAACCACAGAAATATGAGTCGAGGCAATACGTAGAACCTACTGAGTCGTTGTACATCATATCCATCATATCTTAATATCAACCATTATCCGTATTCCCAATCCATCTCCAATTTCGTGATGTAATTAATAAATCAAAATCTGCAAATCTCTGTCTTGAATAGACTTATTAACTAAGCTTCCACTGCACTCTCAGTGACAGAATTCCAAAACACATATTAGCCTGTAAGCGAATATGTTCCTCTCTTCGTTCCTCCTAAATAATTTCATTAATTTTGGCATGTAGAATGAATGGAAGCATTCGTTTTCATTATCTACTCCGTCGCTCCCTTTAAGAATTTTTTTTATGTCTCAAGGTTTGACTCATACTCTTCTAAACTCGGGAGTTTCACCTCAGGCTTCTCAATCTCTCTTTGGATGGCAATTCCAGCTTCCCAGGAATCTGTCCACCGAAATTCTGTTGTATTTCCTCCTTGGCCCATAAACTCTCCCTTTGGCATTGTGTTCAAAACTGTCCACAGTACTGCAGCTATGGTTTATACATATTCTACACAATTCTAGAAATCTCTTTGCTCCTGTATTCAAATTGCCTTGACATTAAGCCGAACATAACTTCCTTGTTGTCTCTGAGTGCTATCTTTCAGTGCCTTAAGAACAAGGACAAATACGTTTCTTATGGATATCCATCATTTCATATCACTCGTCACTTAAAAGAAAAATTCTGCACCATCTTTGTTCCTTCACCCTGCTGGCAATCTACTGCGCGGGGCCTATCAACCTGAGAATGGTGTATTTATTCAAACTCTCCATTTTCTACCTATTAACCAATCCAGACTTATTGCCAGTCTAAATTGATTCTTAACTCCCAGGGTGCTACCTCTACTAGTTTCCTTTCTTGGTGCGGTAAATATTAAGGGCAGGACAGTTGGACATTTCTCATAGATATGCTGAGATAGATTAGTCTAACTTTGCAGGCTCTTTCTAACTCCTGAGTAAATTAAGTTAAGTACAGTCGCATACAAACTCCGGCTCAGAATTAGTTTGATGTACCACAGAGATTTTTGGCTTCCATTTGCTCCCCCAGCTTGTTGCAGACCTTAAAGACTGAATTGTGTCTGAATTTCAGGTGCATCGAAAGACAATCCATGCCCCAAGCACACCTTCATGGCAGAACAAGGCTCATGCCTCTTGCAAACTGTTAGTGTGATGAATAGCGTTATTTTGGAGCCCTTCACAGTTATTAAATAAAAAAAACCTTCAAAACATAGCCACTTGGAACGTGACAGCACTCAGATCACTCGAAACACAGGTAAGATTCAGATACTAATGCGTTCTAGTATGAACATCACACAAGTGATTTGCCACAGAATAACGCGAGCCCTCCCTGAATTTTCAAAAACTACCTCATCCAACTGTTTATAATGTACTCTTTAGAACAGGTACAATGATCTCTTTCATTCAAACGTAAAGTAATTGCGTCGAAACTGCTCCTTTAATAATATTATGTTGTCTTTTTTTCCCTTGGACGTTGTAAAAGACAAAGAATTTGAAAATGTTGGATTAGTGATGCTGGAAGAGCACATCAGTTCAGGCATCATCCAAGGTGCAGCAAAATCGACGTTTCGGGCAAACGCACTTCATCAGGATGAGCTTTTGCCCGAAACGTCGATTTTGCTGCTCCTCAGATACTGTCAGAACTGCTGAGCTCTTTCAGCACCACTAATCCAAAATCTGGTTTCCAGCATCTGCAGTCATGGTTTTTAACGAAAGAATCTGAAAAGTCTAAGTTGAAGGGTTCTAGGGCCAGTTAGATCATAGCTGACAGATACTGCCCCAGGTTTTTACGTTATTAAAAGAAATTTACAATGAAAGGGGAGTAACCAGTGCTTTCAGCTCAACTTTTCTCTGGTTTGGTTTGGCCTCAGCACAGTCATGTTTAAAAAAAAGATCCTGAACCCAAAGAAGCATGTCTATGCATATCACCCTCTCTGACTTCTCTCCTGTTCGAATCTGTTCTTGATTTTACCTTTTGTTCCAAAGGGTTTTTATGGGGATTGTTGCAAGTATGTGTAAAATATCATTAATTTGGATAGTCTGTTTACAGTAGATTAGGTTGTTCGGTATTCTGCTCGTTTTTGTTTGTGTTTCATTCCGTAATCTTGTAAATACATTCTGTTTTATTGAACATAAGTGATTTGACTGGCTGCATTTCTCCTCGAATAACCACTGTACACCTACTTAAAACAACGTTCAAAGTTAGGGTCTGGGCCACTTTCTCGAAGTGTTTTGAGGAGGTCTAGCCGGGTCCATAACAGTGAGTACACAGTCCCGTGATATAACCAACTTATAAATCTAACAATTTTTACATAACAGATGGGGAATTTCCATGGTGAGGTCACTTGCATCTGACGTGATGGTAATTGCGGTAATTTACATCATTCAGTCTCAATGTTAATGAGAAACCAACTTTGTGTTGGTCCTAATGAAAAAAAACGCATGAAACAGAAATAAACAAGAGCATAAAATACCAGCAAAAATAATTTCCTCGTCAATTTAGATAAGCTACTTAGAGTTTGTTTTCCACATTTTAAAGGATTTTGTGCACAGTTCGCACAATAGACGAAGTACACAAATGGAAATGATTAATCTCTTTAACCAGTCAATTGGTCCTGTCAGACCTGGTAGGTAAACTTTACACTCCTGCAGATTCCAAATATCCCTAAACATTCATTCTTCGAGTATTTGCATATATTGGTCTTAGGTACTCTCAACTGGAAACAATCCAATTCTTAAAGAAGCATTATCTTAAAAGACAAAGTTAAAAATCACACAACACCAGGTTATGGTTCAACAGGTTTACCTCCAAAGAAACCTGTTGGACTATAATCTTTTGGAATAGGTTGCACGTATCTATTCATTAATATATAAATCCCAGAACTTCTTTCAAGTCACATTCCCAAGATAACTTAAGGTTTTATAAAAAAAAGTGACATCTCAAATAGGACCTATCTGCAAATGCAAAATCACCTACAAACGTATATGTTTGTGTGTGTGTGCATGTGAGGGAGAGAGAGAGAGAGAGTGTTTGTGTGTGTGTGCATGCGCACGTTCGAGTGATGTGAGAGAGAGTGTGTGCATGCTTGGTAAAGTGTGTGTGAGTGTGACAGAGTATAAGCCTTTGAGAGGGTTTCTGTGTGGGTGAGAGTGCATGAGTGCCTATGTGTGTTTACCTGAAGTCCACTTGTGGAGTCACAGAACTCTCTCTTTTCTTCATGTTAGAAAATATGAACTTTTCTTGGAATCATAGAATCACTACAGTGATACAGACCATTCAGCTCACCGAATCCACAATGACCCTCCGAAGAGCATCCCACTCCCCTACTCTATCCCTGTAACCCTGCATGTTCCCATGGCTAACCCACTTAGCCTGCATATCCCTGGACTCTATGGGACAATTTATCATGGTCTGGACTCTATGGGACAATTTATCATGGCCAATCCACCTAACTTACACATCCCTGGACACTATAGGGCAATTTAGCATGGCCAGCCCACCTAACTAGCACATCCCTAGATACTATGGAGCAATTTAGCATGGCCAGCCCACCTAACCAGCACAACTCTGGACAGTGAGAGGAAACTATTGCACCCAGTAGAAACCCACACAGACAAGGGGAGAAAGTGCAAACTCCACACTGTTATCCAAGGGTGGAATTGAACCCAGGTCCCTGGCACTGTGAAGCAGCACTGCTAACCATTGTGCCGCCCCGTGTAAAGTGAAACTCGTTCCGTGTACTTTGAGTAGTTTGATTCTCACTGAGACCTGTGTTCTGTTAATCTACATTACCTATAAAATAAACCAGTTAGTTATTAACTTTAACTTGAGAATGACCATCAGCTTACTTCCAGATAATAGTTGTGATGACATGAACGATCAGGATCACCATGTCCAGTAAGACAACAACAGTCTTATCAGTTAGACTTGGAAAGCACTGCCTCAGAATTGAGGATGCCTTCCTTCACTCTGGTGTTGTGGTTCCTAATCCATACACCCTGTTGTAGAAATTAGAGAAGTCATTTGCTAAAGGTGGGTGGATGCTCGGGTTTTCTCCCACTCCTTCCAATGTTAGCACTTTACAAGTGCTTGTTTTTCAGTTTGAGCAATTTTGGACCTTCCCACAATTTGGTGGGGATGTTGCATTTTTTTTAGGCAGACTATCTGGATGCCCTTGAAGCATTTCCTTTGGCTTCTGGTAACTGCTTGTGGTGACAAAGCTTGGAGCAGAAAGACTGTTTTGGGCGACTTGTGGTAGTTACCAAGGAAAAGCTGTCTGTAAATCATAAATAATTATTATCAAACGACGAGTTTGCTGACAGACTGGAGGCACTGCTGAATTTGAACATCTGTACTCACTGAAATGATGCTCCAAAATATGGGAATTGTTCAGCAGCTTGATAGCTGGGGAGGTGGGGGTGGGGGGAGGGGTGCCTAGTGTTGTGTGATCAGAGCATTCTGGTAGAGACCTTTCCCTCCTGGAGATTTAGACTGAAGTCCATTCTCTCACATATACCTCTGTGAATCAACCAACTACACTTGGTAGCATTGACAAGCAAGAGAATATGGGCATCCAGATACTAAGCTCGATGACAGAGATCACAGTGTTTTTGTTCTGGACTGGAGGTGACACAGGTTAAATAATTTCTCTCACATCCTGTGGAGAAGCTCCATTAAGCAGAGGACTTCATTGATATGAGGTAGAGCAGTGCAGCAAGAAAGATAGAACATTATTGTGACTACACAGTCTTGCTTCACCCAAAGGTATACATGCACTTGGTGGATCCATTACTGACGATTATACAATACAATACAGCACAAGAACAAGCCTTTCAGCCACTAAGCATGCACCGATTCCTAATTTAGACTGCTACTTATTGCCCATGCATGGTTTCTATTCCTCTGTTCACTTCCCATTCTTGTTTATCAAGATATGTCTTAAATGTTGATACTTTGCTGCTTCCACCACCTCCACTGACCATGCATTCCTGGCATCCCACCACCGTCTGGATGAAAATCTTTCCCCCTCTCACCTGAACCTGTGCCCTCTTGGGAAAAAGCCTCTGTAATATGTGGTGAGCTTTCTCCAGCACCAGGAGCCCCAATTACCAGCCTCAATCAAGGTCAGTGTACCCTCTGGCCATTCACTGACTGCCTGGTGAAGTTTGTATCAGGGGATAGGGGGCTTTTGCTGCAGCTCCAGGTTCAAATCCCCACCTGCTCCAGAGGCATGTAACAGCATCCCTGAATGGATTAGTTTGTCAGGAAACTATCCCGATTCTGAGGCGTACATCTCATCCTCATATCTGAGATCCAGTAGCACATCCAACCCTCGGAGATTTTTTTGTAAAGAGCCTCTCACCACCAGAGGCCTCAGGGAGTTCACTTTACTCACCGTCACCTGACAAAGGTAAAAATCACACATCACCAGATTACAGTCCAACAGGTTTATTTGTAAGCACTAGCTTTCGGAGCGCTGCTCCTTCATCAGGTGGTTGTGGAGTATAAGATTGTTAGACACAGAATTTAGAGCAAAAGTTTACAGTGTGATGTATCTGAAATTATATATTCAAAAAGACCTGGATTGTTTGTTAAGTCTCTCACATAAAAGAACTGAAACCAACATGGTCATTCTAACAAATGAGACACTTAACAAACAATCCAGGTCTTTTTCCATATAAAATTTCAGTTATATTACACTGTAAACCTTTGCTCTAAATTATGTGTCTTACAATCACACAACTAGTGCTTCCAACTAAACCTGTTGGACTATAACCTGGTGTTGCGTGATTTTTAACCTTGTACACCCCAGTCCAACACCGGCATCTCCAAATCATGACCTGACAAATGGTTTACTTATAAACTCGCCAAAATAAGATCTCAGGAGGTGAGTTTTTGTACAATATTTCAGTTTGTTTATTAGTGTTCTTGCTGAGTGATGTTTTCTCTCTGGGTCCTCTGTCTCAGTGTGGGAGCTGTCTGATCCTCTCACTCTCTCTCACACACACACACACAGATCTACACCGAAGTACTCAGATCTACTTTGTACAGGACAGCAACCTCGATAAACATTTCGATTTGGAGCTGGACGGAGATGAGATTTTCTACACGGATTTCAACCTGAAGAAGGAGGTGGCTCAGATCCCTGAGTTCCAACGCTTCGCAACACAGGGAGGAGAGGCGAAGATCGCCTCCAGTATCGCCGTCATTAGACAGAGTTTGAATGCTTTAAAGAACCAATCCCGCGGCTCCCCGGAACCAAAATGTAGGTAACTGGCTCAGTAGTCCCTCTCATAAATAAACCACGGAGCTGGAGTAATGTGTAGGAATGGGGTCAGATCAGAGTAAAATCTGGAGCTGGAGTAAAGCCTGCTCGGAGTAAACTGTGGAGTTGGTTTTGTTCTGGGGCAGCATGACTCCCTGACATAAGTAACCTGCTCTTGAGCTGCCCTTGTTCCCTGTTCTGTGGTTCTTTTTGCACAGCCCTCTTGCTGAATATATATTGTTTTTTCCCAATACCTGATCTTGTCTATTAAATCACAAATAATTAGGAGAAGGTGGTTTGGAATTCTGATTCAATGGGGACCATTGGGGTGGCGTGGTGGCTCAGTCGTTAGCACTGCTACCTCACAGCACCAAGGTCCCAGGTTCAATTCCAGCCTCGGGTGACTATCTGTGTGGAGTTTGCACATTCTGCCAGGGTTTCCTCCCCCAATCCAAAGACGTGCAGCTTAGGAGAATTGGCTATGCTAACTTGCCTATAGTGTTAGGTGCATTGGTCAGAGGGATTAATCGGTGGTGTGGGCTGAAGGGCCTGTTTCCACACTGTAGGGAAACTAATCTAAATTTTTAGCTGGGGACAGGTAGCTCTGAGAAACAGAGGGCACAGACCTTGTTAAGTGTTTGCAAAAAAGTAAATGTGATGGAAGAGAGAATTTTTTTCATCGAGTGAGTTAATGTCCAGAGTGGACTGCTTGGTAAAGTGATGGAGTCAGATTTGATAAGCCATTTAAGGATGTGTTTTAAAAATAAAATTTCTATCGGATTAGACAGCCTGGTTAGATCCCCTGTGGAGGATCCTTTACAAAAGGATTATTCCTTTCTTCTTCAGTTATCTGGAGTGGAGAGTGCTGCACACAGTCCCATTCAACAGTACACTGAATAAGCTTGCAGGATGCTAGGCCACATGCAGATTATGTAACTACAGGGAGATGATTTTTCATACTTTTGTTGAATATTTCATTTGCAGTGTCTTTTTAGTTTTTTAAAGAGACTGCTTTTAAAATTTTGCTTGTATTTCAGCCCCATGCTGCTTTTCAACAGACATCCTGTGCAGGGAGGAGGGAGGGAAATAGGTAGGCAGGTCAAAGGCCCGCCTAATAAACATGCCACCGTGACCATCCCAGGTTCAGGCAGTGGACCATGGAGGAGGTTGTAGAAGCCAAATATCTGCCCTCTTTCACGGTTAAGTTCACACACAGGTGTCGGTTGAGAAGGACCTTGTGTTGACCACCAACACCGTAGAGGCCTTTACAGACTTGTGGGCAGCACAGGAGCTGGGGTGCATTATCACACGAGAGAATGTCATTTTCATTTGAATTGAATAAATTTCCTTGCCCATTCCGTAAGTCTCCATTAAGCATTTGATTTAATTTTATATTAATGCCTCATCACAGGCTGCTAAATTGATTAATATTTTCTTTAAAAAGAGTAAATGGTTGTGTACAATGAACCCTCAATTGCCTGCTGCCCGGACCTATTGATGGTCACCTTGGCCAGGCCCAAGTTGGCCTCTGATATGTTGCCAAGAGAGTGGGGCTGTGGAGAAGGTAGCTCAGAGTGCAATAGGTGGATGGAGGTGGAGGTGAAGGTGATAGGCTGAAGAGGAGGGTGGAGCAGATAGGTGGGAAGGAAGATTGACAGATGAGACAAATCATGAGCTGGAAGGTTGGGATTGGGGTAAGGTGGGGGGAGGGACAATGAGGAAACAGGTGAAATCCACGTTGATGCCCTGGTGTTGAAGGGTCCCAAGGCCTTCTTCCTCCATCACCACTCCCTCCTGGTGTTGAGGGAGTGGTGATGGAGGAGACCCAGGACCTGCATGTCCTCGGCAGAGTGGGAGTGGGAGTTGAAATGTTCGGTCACTTGGCAGTGGGGTTGACTGGTGTGGGTGTCCTAGTGATGTTCTCTGAAGAAGGTGTCCAGTCTCCCCAGTGAAGAGGAGACCACATCGGGAGCAACAGATACAATAAATAACACGTGCAAGTGCAGGTGAAACTTTGATGGATGTAGAAGGCTCTTGGATGGAGGTGAGCGGGGAGGTCTGGGCTCAGGTGTTGCAAATCCTGCGGTGGCGGGGGAAGGTGCAAGAAGGGGAGGGTGGATTTTCAGGGGGCACAGACCTGACCAGGTAGTCGTGGAGGGAATGCTCTTTGCAGAAAATAGATAGTGGTGGGGACGGAAATATACTCCTGGCAGTGGGCCCATTTGGAGATGGCAGAAATGTCAGCGGATGATGCGATTTAAGTGGAGGTTGGTGGGGTGGAAGGTGAGGACCAGGGGGATTGTGTCCTTGTTGCGGTTGGAGGGGTTGGGTGAAGGCAAAGATGCAGGATGTGGAGGAGATGTGTTGGAGGGTATGTTCAATCACATGGGAGGGGAAATTTTGGTCTTTAAAGAAGGAAGAATTGTCCCCTCTTCAAGGACTTTATCTGAATTTTAGGATTTATTCAGTGTCAAAGTGAAACAATTTTTTGAGTAATTAATATATTTTATTCATCCTGGTAATTGGACAGGCAAAAGACGTATATCTAAATTTAGTGATGCATTGTTTGCTGCTTGAATGCTCCTCTATATTAATCCAAGCTGATCATATGAAAACATATTGAACGCAGCCCATACATTCTAAACCTGCTTAGAACAAAATAGTTATCATAATACAGAAGAATGTTTTGAAACGCAAAAGGGTTCAGAAAAGATTTACAAGGTTGTTGCCAGGGTTAGAGGATATGAGCTATAGAGAGAGGTTGAATAGGCTGTGGCTGTTGTCCCTGGTGCATCAGAGGCTGAGGGGTGACCTTACAAATTAATAAAATCATGAGGGGCATGGATAGGATAAATAGACAAAGTTTTTTCCCTAGGGTGGGGTAGTCCAGAACGAGAGAACATAGGTTTGGGGTGAGAAGGGAAAGATATAAAAGGGACGTAAGGGGCAACTTTTTCACGCAGAGGGTGGTGTGTGTATGGAATGAACTGCCAGAGGAAGTGTTGGAGGCTGGTACAATTGCAACATTTAAAAGGCATCTGGGTGGGTATATGACTAGAAAGGGTTTAGAGGGTTATGGGTCAAGTGCTGGCAAATGGGACTAGATTAGGTTGGCATGGACAAGTTGGACCGAAGGATCTGTTTCCATGCGGTACATCTGTATGACTCATACTGCTACTCCTTGTATATTCCATGTAGTTTGATCCCATTTAAGCTCACAGACATAAGCAGTATGTTCTGGTATTATAGGCTAAACAATGAATCCAAGTGTACACAGAGGTCTAGGACCACAACTCATGATGCCATTTACTGAGGCTACATAATCTGGTTTATAGCATTTAATTATATGGCTTATTCTGTGTACCGCTATGGTTTCTAAAAATGCAGAACTATTTCTTAACATCCTACCATCACCTATGGTGTGGATTCAGTTTTTCTTTTTCACCTTGGCATCCATGGCATGCTCCCCACCCTGCACTTAATGATTCTTGTTCTTGTAGGCTTCTTCAGCTTTCTATACTTCATTTGGTTAGTGTGAAAGCATTAGACCTTGTTTTAGAAAATTTAACTGCATTCAACAAGAGACCGATCTTCTATCTGTACGGTTCTTCCTACAAGTTTCAGACACTTTCACAGTTTATTACCGTCGCTTGGTCTTCGATATTCCAAACTTTTGGTTTAGCTGTGGCTGACTGAAGCTGGCTAAAATGATATATCTTCCGTATTTTGGTGGTAGCAGTTGAGCAAGGCTTTGTGAAGATTCCACATATGTCTTTGGGAACTTGGTCCTGTGACTTCAGTTAAGTTTGTTAATTAACAAATATATGGGGCCTGCATGGCCCTATCAGGAAATTCTTCATTGTTTTTGAGTGTGCACCCCACGCCCCTCCCACCCCTCCTAAAACAACAACTCGATCAGACCTTGTTGAACCATGGGCTGAGGAGTGGCAGATGGAGTTTAACTTAGATCAATGTGAGGTGCTGCATTTTAGTTAGGCAAATCAGAGAAGGACTTAACTAGGGATAGCCAATAAATGAGAACTTTACAATGTTAGACACATCTTGAGATTTTTAAAAATGTTCTCTCTTTTAATTGTAATGTTAAACTGAGGTTGTATCCATCATCAGAGATGGTTATCAAAGGATCCATGATGAGCCTATAGAAAGAGTAGATCATTTTCTCATCATCTCAGTCAAGGTTTAGTTCCAACTAAGATAATCTGATTCAAATGGCATTAACTTTAATTTCATTGGCTGTTTTCTGGATCTTGCTATGTACACAACACATCGTATGTAAAGGACTTAAGGATATATTGAGGATGAGATAAGGAACTATACATAAATCTAAACTCTTCCTTTAGTTAACTTTCCATCCACTACATAAAAAGTTTAATTTCCAAAGTGAACTGATAATCTCCTAATGACTTGGAATTAGTTATACAGTAGTTGCTTATTATATATTTTACATATTGGTTAATTGTTGTGAGAGTTGTTGTTTGTCCTGTCTCTCCCCCACAGCTGCCCCTCAGATTGCTACGTATCCTGAAAAGCCTGTCAAATGGGGACAGCCCAACACATTGATCTGTCTGGCTGATGGATTCTGCCCACCACAAATCACCATGACATGGAAGAAGAACAGTGAGCCAGTGACTGATGAAGTCAACATTACGGAATTCTATATGAAACAGGATTATTCCTATCAGAGATTCACATATCTGAGCTTCATCCTAAATCCTGGAGATATGTATTCCTGTCATGTGGAACACGACGGGCTGCAGGATCCAACCACTGTATTCTGGGGTCAGTATTGATTTCATTGTGTAAGAGCTGAATTCATTCTAGTGTCTAATAAACTGGGTGTATTACTGAAACTCCCCTGCGTTTTCTTAAAAGGTTTCTTTTTAATCAAAAGAATAGGTAGGATCCCAAGCAATAAGAAATAATTTGTAATTATTTAGGCTGTTTAGTGTATTATACACCCAGTCTAGATTCCAACAAAAAACTCATAACAATGTAATTAAGTCAAAGATTAGCCTTTACTGAATGAGAAAAACCAAGTATAATCTTCAGCAACATACTTCCAGTCAGCTGAACTTAACCAGTCTTGATGATGCAAAAAATAGATTTAAAACAACACCACACAAACCAAAATCATACCAAATGCAATACTTGTCCATTTACATTTTGAGATTTACTTGTCTTTGTTCTGCACGTTCTACACACTCTGACTTCTGTAGTTTAGGTTATTTTCACTGATGATTATCTTCAGCAAGATTGAAATCTAGGGTGATTGAGAAAACAGAGCTCCAAGATTTACCTAATGCCTCGCCTTGTTTCTGAAAAACTGAATTTCACACCAAATCCTGTTTTAAACTTTCAATGTAAAATAGTAAATTGATGATTCTTTGGAATTTTTTAAATGCATATAATCTATTTTGTTTGGTAATTCCCATATTAAATTATGAATTTAAACACTTCTTTGTCACTAATGTCTATGTTCATTGTCTGTCCCTCTTCCTTTCATTCTTTCTTCTTGCTTAATTTGTCTTTAATTTAATTTGCCGCTGTTTCTTCTCTTTCTTTCTCTCAACACTGAGAGTTTGGAGATTCTGAAGAATTTGTCCATTGATTACAATTGTCCTTTCTCGTCCATCTTATACTCCTTATTTTCCTTCTTAGCCAAGTTCTGAGTACTCTCATAAGGAAACAGGTGATTGGTTGGTTAGTATTTTTCTCCTTTAACTTCTAGAAACTCAAAACTGATTAATAATTGTAAAGCTTTATTAGAAGTAGTACGATAATACTCGCAAAATAAATATTAGTGTGACAGTAGCATTTATAATTATGAACAAGGAAGATATTAATTATCATCTACTAGGAGATGATGTGTTGAGATCTTAGTAGTTGGGAGCTTGTTCAATTTGTGTCTGTAGCTAGGAAAGTTTGGACTCCGAGTTAATAAGCTGCAGTCAAGTTATAGAGAACGTGAAGCATCATAGAAGGAGAAAGTTGCCTGGAGACTTTAATAAAGAAAGCAGTCACACCTTGTTTTTATTCATTCATGGGACGTAGGACCATGTGAGTGAGACCAACAATTGTTGACCATCTGTTATTATCTTTGAATTGGCTTGCTTGGCCATTTTAGAGGGGAATTAAGTGTTAATGACTTTGCCATGTGTCTGATTTCATATGTATTCAAAGGACAGACCAGGTAAAAACAGCAAATTTCCTTCCTTAAAGGAGGTTAGTGAACAAGGTAGGTTTTTACAAAAATCTACATCACAATCATTACTGAGACTAGCTTTTAATTTCTGATTTTTAAATTAAATTTAAATTCCATTAGTAATTTATTCTATTTGAAGCAGTGTCCCTCGCCTGTTAGTCTTGGTTTCTGGATTATGAGTCCAGTGACATTGCCATAACAGCAGCAGTGTCAGCAGAGTTTGACTGAGACTATGGCAGGTAAGTGGATTGACAAGGTTGCAGACCTTCAAGTCCCTGCTGTTATAGAGTCTTGGAATTATAGAGATGTACAGCATGGAAACAGACTTTCGATCCAACTTGTCCATGCCAACCAGGATTCCTAAACTGAACTAGTCCCATTTGTCTGCATTTGGTCTATATCCTTCTCAACCTTTCCTATTTGCAAATCTGTCCAAATGTCTTTGAAATGTTGTAATTGCACTTGCCTTTATCATTTCCTCTGGCAGCTTGTTCCATATTTACATCACCCACTGTGTGAAAAAATTGCCCCTCAGTTCCCGTGTAGATATTTTTTGTCTCACCTGAACCTATGCCCTCTAGTTTTGGACTCCCCCGCCCCAAGAAAAAACCTTGTCTTTACCTTACCCAGGCCCCTCATGATCTTACAAACTTCTATAAGGTCACTCCTCAGTCTCTAACGCTCCAAAGAAAGAAGTCCGAGCCAATCTAGCCTCTCCTTATAATTCAAACCCTCCAGTTCCGGAAACATCTTTGTAAATCTTTCTGCACCCTTTCCAATTTAATGACATACTTCCTATAGCAGGGTGACAAGAATTGTATACTGTACTCAAAATGCAGCTTCACCAATGTCTTTTACAGCAGTAATATGATGTCTCAGCTCCTGCACTCGATGCACTGACTGATGAAGGCAAGTGTGCCAAACAACTTGATACATGCCTCAATCATTTTCTTTACCAGAACCTCAGTATCTCTAGTAATCCAGTGTGCTCCCACTTTCAAGGAAAAATGTACCAACACCTCAAGGTCATAAAGTCAGAGACTCATAGACATGTACAGCATGGAAACAGACCCTTCGGTCCAACCCGTCCATGCCGACCAGACATCCCAATCTAGTCCCACCTGCCAGCACCCGGCCCATATCCCTCTAAACCCTTCTTATTCATATACCCATCTAAATGCCTCTTAAAAGTTACAATTGTACCAGCCTCCACCACTTCCTCTGGCAGCTCATTCCATACACATACCACCCTCTGTGTGTGAAGAAGTTGCCCCATAGGTCTCTTTTATATCTTTCCCTTCTCACCCTAAACCTATGCCCTCTAGTTCTGGACTCCCCGACCCCAGGGAAAAGACTTTGTCTATTTATTCTATCCATGCCCCTCATAATTTTGAAAACCTCCATAAGGTCACCCCTCAGCCTCCGACAGTCCAGGGAAAACAGTCCCAGCCTGTTCAGCCTCTCCCTATAGCTCAAATTCTCCAACCTTAGCAACATCCTTGTAAATCTTTTCTGAACCCTTTCAAGTTTCACAACGTAATTCCAATAGGAAGGAGACCAGAATTACATGCAATATTCCAACAGTGGCCTGACCAATGTCCTGTACAGCTGCAACATGACCTCCCAACTCCTGTACTCCATATTCTGACCAATAAAGGAAAGCATACCAAACGCCTTCTTCACTATCCTATCTACCTGCGACTCCACTTTCAAGGAGCTTTGAACCTGCACTCCAAGGTCTCTTTCTTCAGCAACATTCCTGAGGACCTTACTATAGGGTGTATAAGTCCTGCTAAGATTTGCTTTCCCGAAATACAGCACCTCGCATTTATCTGAATTAAACTCCATCTGTCACTTCTCAGCCCATTGGCCCATCTGGTCCAGATCCCGTTGTAATCAGAGGTAATCCTCTTTGCTGTCCACTACACCTACAATTTTGGTGTCATCTGCAAACTTACTAACTGTACCTCTTATGCTCGCATCCAAATCATTTATGGAAATGACAAAAAGTAGAGGACCCAGCACTGATCCTTGTGTCAACCCAATGGTCACAGGCCTCCAGTCTGAAAAATAACCCTCCACCACCACCCTCTGTCTTCTACCTTTCAGCCAGTTCTGTATCCAAATGGCTCATTCTACCTGTATTCCATGAGATCTAACCTTGCTAATCAGTCGCCCATGGGGAACCTTCTTGAACACCTTACTGAAGTCCATATAGATCACATCTACTGCTCTGCCCTCATCAATCTTCTTTATTACTTCTTCAAAAAACTCAATCAAGTTTGTGAGACATGATTTCCCATGCACAAAGGCATGTTGACTGTCCCGAATCAGTCCTTGCCTTTCCAAATACATGTACATCCTGTCCCTCAGGATTCCCTCCAACAACTTGCCCATCACTGAGGTCAGGCTCACCAGTCTATAGTTTCCTGGCTTGTCTTTACTGCCCTTCTTGAAGAGTGGCACCACGTTTGCCAATCTCCAGTCTTCCGGCACCTCACCTGTGACTATCGATGATGCAAATATCTCAGCAAGAGGCCCAGCAATCACTTCTCTAGCTTCACACACAGTTCTCGGGTACAGGTCCTGGGGATTTATCCACCTTTTAACCGTTTCAAGACATCCAGCACTTCCTCCTCTGTAATCTGGACATTTTGCAAGATGTCATCTTCCATATCCTTTTCCACAGTAAATACTGATGCAAAATATTTATTTAGTATCTCCCCCATTTTCTGTGCTCCACACAAAGGCCGCCTTGCTGAGCTTTGAGGGGCCTTATTCTCTCCTTAGTAACCTTTAAATATTTGTAAAAACTCTTTGGATTCTCTTTAATTTTATTTGCCAAAGCTATTTCATGCCCTCTTTTTGCCCTCCTGATTTCCCTTTTAGGAATACTCCTACTTGTTTTTTACTCTTCTAAGGATTCACTCGATCTATCCTGTCTATACCTAACGTATGCTTCCTTCTTTTTCTTAACCAAATCCTCAATTTCTTTAGTCATCCAGCATTCCCTATACCTACCAGCCTTCCTTTCACCCTGACAGGAATATGCTTTCTCTGGATTCTTGTTATCTATTTTAGAAGGCTTTCCATTTTCCAGCTGTCCCTTTACCTGCGAACATCTGCCTCCAATCAGCTTTCGAAAGTTCTTGCCAATTACTGTCAAAATTGGCCTTTCTCCAATTTATAACTTCAACTTTTATATCTGGTCGATCCTTTTCCATCACTATTTTAAAACGAATAGAATTATGGTCGCTGGCCCCAAAGTGCTCCCCCGCTGACACCTCAGTCACCTGCCCTGCCTTATTTCTCAAGAGTAGGTCAAGTTTTGCACCTTCTCTAGTAGGTACATCCACAGAATGAATCAGAAAATTGTCTTGTACGCACTTAAGAAATTCCTCTGCATCTAAACCTTTAACACTATGGCAGTCCCATTCGATGTTTGGAAAGTTAAAATCCCCTGCCATAATGATCCTATTATTCTTACAGATAACTGAGATTTCCTGACAAGTTTGTTTCTCAATTTCCCTTTGACTATAAGGGGGTCTATACTACAATCCCAATAAGGTGATCGTCCCTTTCTTATTTCTCAGTTCCGTCCAAATAACGTCCCTGGATGTATTTCCGGGAATATCCTCCCTCAGCACAGCTGTAATGCTATCCCTTATCACAAATGCCACTCCCCCTCCTCTCTTGCCTCCCTTTCTATCCTTCCTGTAGCATTTGTATCCTGGAACATTAAGCTGCCAATCCTGCCCATCCCTGAGCCATGTTTATGTAATTGCTATGATATCCCAGTCCCATGTTCCTAACCATGCTCTGAGTTCATCTGCCTTCCCTGTTAGGCCCCTTGCAATGAAATAAATGCAGTTTAATTTATTAGTCCTACCTTGTCCCTGACTGATTGACTCACTTCTGTTCCCAACTGTACCAGTCTCAGATTGATCTCTTTCCCCACTATCTCCCTGGATTACACCCCACCTCCACCCCCCCCCCCAACCTTACTAGTTTTAACCCTCCCACACAATTGTAGCAAATTTCCCTGCTAGCATATTAGTCCCCTTCCAAATTAAATGCAATCCGTCCTTCTTGTACAGGTCACTTCTACCCCAAAAGAGATTCCAATGATCCAAAAATGTGAATCCTTCTCCCATACACCAGCTCCTCAGCCATGCATTCATCTGCTCTATCCTTCTATTCCTGCCCTCACTAACTCGTAGCACTGGGAGTATATTATTACCCTTAAGGACCTCATTTTAAATTTCTGCCTAACTCTCTGTAATCCCCTTCAGAATCTCAACGTTTTCCCTTCCTATGTCATTGGTTCCAATATGGACAATGACCCCCTGCTGGCCCCTCTCCCCCATGAGAACATTCTGCAGCCTCTCTGAGACATCCTTGATCCTGGCACCAGGGAAACAACACACAATTCTGCTTTTTCTCTGCTGGTCACAGAAACGTCTGTCTGTACCTCGGACTACAGAATCTCCTGACACAATTGATCTCTTGGAAGCCGACGTGGTCCTTGTTGCATTAGATCCAGTCTCAATACCAGAAACTCGGCTGTTCATGCTACGTTCCCCTGAGAATCCATCACCCCCTACATTTTCCAAAACAGCATACCTGTTTGAAATGGATATATCCACAAAAGATTCCTGCCCTAGGTGCCTACCTCTCTTACCCTTCCTGGAGTTAGCCCATCTGTGTGACTGTATCTGAGACTTTCCCCCCTTCCTATAACTGTCATCCATTACATACTGTTGCTGTTGCAATTTCCTCATCACTTCTATCTGTCTCCCCAACCGATCCAGTCGATCTGATAAGATTTGCATCCAAAAGCATTTATGGCAGATATAATCCCTAGTAACCCTGAAAGTTTCTTTAAACTCCCACATCTGACAAGAAGTACATATCACTACAAAGGCCATTTTTGCTCCTTCACAATCTATAGATCCAGAAAATAACACCGACTTCATCCTCTCCAAAACACTGCACCAGGGTAAATTAATAGCTATGGCTTATATTTTAAGTTTAATCAAGAGACTTAGCTCCAAAAACATTTAATCAAGAAAGAATCCACTGTACTCACTAATGCAGCCTTTCTCTTGAACAGATTTAAAACAACAATTAACTTATCTGATTCTGTGTTGTGAACTTCGCCCAAACCGGTTCCTCCAAGATAAGTTGTGAAATTCACTGTTTGTTAATTTTTCCAGATGCACTTCAATGTCCAGTGACACATGAATTCAAAAACAGCAAAGGCATTAACTGTGCAGGTTCTCTCTCTCTCTCTCTCTCTCTCCTGCACAGTCATCACCATGTGCTTCCTTTGTCTGTTCTTCTCCCTTTTAAAACTGCTGTTGCTTTGACTTTTTTTTTCCAAATTTCCAAAACAATGCAACAGCATATAAAACAGAAATTGCTGCTCCTGGAATTTGAGGAAATCACCTCCAACACCTGAAATACCTCAAAAAAACGGAGCAGCTCTTACAGCCGGACACTTTTCCTGTCTTCCATCTTGGAATACCCAGAATCCTTCCACAACAGTCCCCAGATCCCTCCAGTTAATTTTATAAGTCCCGCCTGATTTATCTTACCAAAATGAAACTTATAGCATTCTTCTAAATTGAACTCCATCTGCCATTCCTTGGCTCAGTTGATCAAGATCCAGTTGTAATCTTAGATAACATTCTTCATTGTCCATCGCAACACCATTTTTGGTATCATCGCAGACTTACTAACCATGCTTCCTACATTCTCATCCAAATCATTTATATAAATAACAAACAAGAATTGACCCCGCACCAAACCTTGTGGCACACTACTGGTCACAGGCCTCCAGTCTAAATAACTCCCTCTGTTTCGGACGATCAAGCCAATTTTTTAATCCAATTGACTAGCTCTCCCTGCATCCCACTGCAGCGTGCTGAGGACAGATATGTCGGCATGCGAGCAGGACACTGGGTGAAAATTCCCAGTTGTGGGAAGGTCAGAGTCCTACTTGTGCACAGACTGGAGGTGTTCCACAATGCAGCCACCCAGTCTGCATTTGGTCTCTCCAATGTAGAGTAGGCCGCATTGGGTGCAGCGAATACCAGACACAAGGAAGAGGTACAGGTGAAATGCTGCTTCACCTGTAAAAACTGTTTAGGCCCTTGGATGGTGAACAGGGAGGAGGGGAAGGGGCAGGTGTTGCACCTTCTGCGGTTACATCGGAGGGCGGTGGTGGTGATGCAGGTTGTAGAATGGATTGGGGTATCCTGGAGGGAATGATCCCTGTGAAATCTGCAGGCATTAAATACATTCAATATTGTAGCCTCCAAGTTCACAGCAAAAGATGTGAGACCAGACCCAGAGTAGAACACCATCCAACCAGACGATGAAAAGGCTTTCAACATTCTGAGTGAAACACACGATGTTCACCAGCTGGAAGTTAACCAACATAATTTGCACAAAGAAAACTGGCAAACACACTTTCAACCAAAGACTGACATCAATTGGACCTAGTGAAGGACATTTACCAAGGCCATCAAAACACTACCATACTACTGAAAGCCGCTACATTAACTGCACACGATGGATTTCCCATCTCTTTCATTGCCACATTAACAATGTAATGTAGCTACTGTAATTAAACATGGAAACCTCAAATATTTTACCTGATGAACACAAACTGACCAGCACTGGTAGAACTACAGTGTCTACAGCTCTCTAAACTGCAACTTCTCACAGATCACTAAGCTACCCATGGTAGCAGAAAAGACCGAGAATATTCTCATTGGCTCAGTCCAGGATTTACAAGAATTGTACAATACGTTTAATGTTATAGGTGGTTTCAACAGTGACACTATATTGCACCTCAGAGAGCATAAAAATCCATCAACTGACCATCGCAGATAGTGTGGGGTTCACATACAGGAAAAGCTTAAATATAAGTGCAAGGACTTGAATACAATGGCACCAACCATCATGTGCATCCACACAAAAAAACCCTTTGATTCTGTAAGCAGATTGCCAAACCCGAACATGGACGTCAGCGTTCCACTTGATCTAAACATTGACAGCATGAATATTCAGGAGGAAGATCTTCTCAAAGTCAATCTATATTGCATTTTGTTCAACAATGTCATTTCAAAACAGCTAACAACCCATAACTGAAGGCACAGAGTTATCATTATCAATGTTATCACTGAAAGGTGGCCTACCATCGTTAGAGATTCCAAACACTCTCAGATAATTCTGGCCTTTACAGAAATGAGCTCAGTATCTTAAAGGGCATCATTTTCAAAGATAAACAACTACTCATGTCCAAAACTCTCTGTCAAGGAATATTGTTACAACTACACCATGGACCGTATGGGCCTACAGCAGATGTGATGCCTGTCATGTGATTTAGTTTATCAGCGAGTAATTAACAGTGGCATCAAAAAGTAGGTGAGGCTGTGGGAGGTATGTCAGCACCACCAGCCACAGCAACGTAGAGAACATTAACATCCATATGAGATTCCAGCAGTGCTTTAGTCCAAAATAGGCATTGATCCAGTTATCACCATTGGAAATGGCTTCATCTTTGTCACAGATGTATTTCTCCAAATGTCAGACAGGTAAGACATTGAAGGTGCAGTGGCAAATGATTTTAGGGAGATACTTAATGGCTCAGATAGTCCAGCAACTAGACAGATGTACCTGCAATGCAGACTGGAGTCCTGCATCAGGAAACCTCAGCACAGGGAAATTGGCCTGAAATTTGATGTTTCTGATCGGCAATTCCACTGCAGCTCGAACTGTCCAAAAACTTCCATAAAAACTGAGTTTGGAGGGTCCTGACGCATTTAAATTTATAGCCACCGAGGAAAGGTTAGAGGATTAAAAACTTCCCCCAACACCAATGTAAATAGTAACCTGAACCCCAGATTCACCAGTGACTCTCATCTACACCACCGATCATCAGTATTTAATACTACTTAGGGACTCAGGTACAGAAATCATGAAAATGTCCTGAGCAAGTCCAGAAAATAATCAAAATCCTCAGAGATTTCAAGGAAAAGAATACAAGGAGGGAGAAGTTATGTTTCAGTAATGCAAAGGCCTGGTTTGACCAAACCAGGCCTTTGTATAACTGAAACATAAGTTCTGGACACCTTTCCATAGGTGCAGTGTAATTAACCTGACTGATCCCCAGACTGAAAGAGTTATGTTATGAGGAGAGATTAAGCAAACAAGGGCTATATTCTCTGGATTTCAGGTTTCCCTAATTTCTCAGCTCACTCCCTTACTGATTATTTAACATTGATGATGCCTCAGAGGTCATGTCTATCTCACCAAGCAAGGGGAAAAATCTGCAATGAATATTCTTCATAATTTCAAAATATTAAATTCAAATTTCATTTGATCCCACCCTGCTCCAAAAGAAACAATTTTAGTGGCTTTGGGAGGAGAGTTACTGAAATCAAAGCATGTGCAACTTCAATTGCACTGGAACAGAAGGTAAAGAGACACACAATATTGAAGAGTTTTGATAGACTGGAGCGGTAGGAACTGCTTCCACTGGTAAGAGGGTGGATAAGCAGAGGGCACAGATAGAAGATAATTAGTGAAAGAACCAGGGAGGATCTGGAAGTTTATTCATTGCTTCTTGTTGTGAACAATTACTGAGAGCAGAGGAGATTGGATACTGTTTGAAGGAAAAATAATGGTCTGGATTTACCAAGGAGAGCCAATCCCATTCAGGTCGCCACTCCAGTCTGTTATATGAAGGAAGGCATCTCCATATTTCTGAGATTTTAATCAGGGCTCTGTCAGAACTGCCAACTATGAAGAGGGGATACAATCAGCTGCCACATTCTGATATATAAAGGTGTCATCTAAACACATAATGTAAGTTTAATGTTAGGTGCTGGGAGGGTAAGTGCTAGCTGGTAGGGGGCCAAGGCTTAATGGTATGTCGTGTGTTAGCTGGGTTGGGATGGTGATGGGTGCCACGTGGGTGAAGATGACAGGAGCCCAGGTAAATGCTACAGTGTTTAGGGTAGGTTGAGTTGGGAGGAAGAGATTTGGTCCAGTGGGAAGGGTGGTTGTCACAGCTGGTTTCTCTCATGCACATTAACAAACACACATACACACACATGCCTACACATAAAGGTAGACACACAAATACACACACACACACACACACACACGCACACACACACACATGCACACACATACACAAACATGTATACACGCAGAGATATGTACACATGCATACAAGCACATATGTACATACACATGTACATACATGGACACTCAAGCACACGTACACACACAAACACTCATTGGTACATAAAAACATACATATGTGCATGCAAACACTCGTAAATGCACACAGACATGGAGACACACACACATACAAACACTAGTACTTGCACATAAACATATGCACACACACAGAAATATATGCACATGGGCACACAAACACACGACACACACATAGACACAAACATATGTACAAATGCATGCATCCATCCACACACGTACACACACACACATAAATATGTATGCACAAACATACGTACAAACAAACACATGTACATGCATACACACACACGTACATACAGAACACACACAAAACACACATACAGAACACATACACATGCAAAGTACAGACACACAACACACTCCCCCGACACACACACACACACACACACACACACACACACACATACAAACACTAGTACTTGCACACAAACATATGCACACACACAGAAATATATGCACATGGGCACACAAACACATGACACACACATAGACACAAACATATGTACAAATGCACGCATTCATCCACACATGTACACACACATACATAAATATGTATGCACAAACATACGTACAAACAAACACATGTACATGCATACACACACGTACATACAGAACACACACAAAACACACATACAGAACACATACACATGCAAAGTACAGACACACAACACACTCCCCCGACACACACACACACACACACACACACACACACACACACACACACACACACATACACACAATGCATGCACACACATTGAATTTTCCACAAGGTAATCTTCCAACAATTCCTTCAGAGTTTGCTACAATGGAATTTCTACAAGCTCCCATGTGCACAATTCCCTGCTTCACTGGAATAACACCGTCTAGTCAGTGGGAGTTCCAGGCCAGCGTTGGACTATGAATAAAGAGATGATTGAGACTAACTGGGTAACTCTTTCAAAGATCCAGCAATGGGACACTGAGCCAAACAGCTGTCATTTCAGTCATGCTTTTGTGAGCATCTCTGCTCATAACTAGTTTCCTATTCCTGGTACTTCCTGATTAGTCTATGTTACTCTTTCTGTAGGGGAAAATCTTTCCTTTACAAATAGCATTGCCATCAGTAATTCCTAGCCTTTGGAACCTTGTGTATGTGAATAACATAATTACAGCATGATGGATATTTCTGGCCAGTGGGCATTTAAATTGTTGATGCACAGCAGCATGGGTAAGACCCTCCAACAGTCTTTCCACTCTGTTGACATCTTGAGTTTCACTATGAGACACTCATTCTTTCCCTGCCTCTCTCGAACGTAGAACCTGAAGTACCCGAGGAACAGTCTGGTCCTTGGACAGTGATCTGTATTCTGGGAATCATCCTGGGAATTATCAGTGCTGTTGTAGGGGTCACCTTACTGATTAAAGAGAGACAACGACTGCAATCTCAGCAACACAGCATCTAGGGGTAAGTACAGAGTGCAATGTCTGTGTTTATAACACATATTCAGGAATGTTAAGGATACACAAGGTCACTAGTCCTTATTCCTGTAAATATGTACACACACATGGGCAGCACTGAGCTAGTCTGCTATACTCCTTGCTGACATTCACATGAACAATCAGTCCTTGGGTGCGATGGAGATGGGATCCATTCAGAGCTGTCATCATTGGACATTATTTTTCATTTAGACAATAACGCTGCAATAATCCACCCATCCATTTCAGGGCTTTCTGATGAGCACATTCATCCCATTGGCACTGCTTCCATTAACCTGCAGATGTACAGTGGCACTTACTAAATTTTAAAGCATTCTGAGAATAAGGAGTATGTGAATGTATACTATAAACCACTAAATAATAGGAAGTACAGAGAGGAATAAATTCGGGGGTGCATTACAGGGGAAGATGCAAAATCTACACAAAGTGAATAGGTAACATTGAATACTTCACTCCAGTCTGCATGGGACAGCACTCGACCATTTGGTCCCTCCAACGTCCAGTGAGATCATGGATAATCTGCAACTTTATTGCAATAACCCATCTTTAACCCACTTCCCTTCATATTTTTGAATAACAAAATATCTGCTAATCTCTAATTTAAAGCTTACAATTGATCAGACTTGCCATTTGTGAAAGTGAGTTTTAAACTTCTACCATCCTTTGTGTGTGGAAATGTTTTCTAATTTTTCTCTGACCAGGTCCAGCTCTAGTTTTTACATTATGTTGCCTAGTTGTAGACTCAACAAACCAGTGAAATAGCTTACATCTGCTTAAGTTGATGGCTCCCAGTAATTACCTTGAAATTTTGATCACCACTAAACTTTAACCTTTTTAATTCCAGGGAATATAAGCCTAGATTGTTTAATCCCTCTTTATAATGTAACCCTAGCATTCCGGGATCATTCTGGTAAATGTACACTGCACCCCCCCCCCCCCCCCCCCCCCACCCAAGGTTAATACCTCCTGCCTGTGGTGAGGTTCTCAGGACTGTCCCAGTATTCCAGGCATAATCAAACCAGGGGAAAGTGAGCACTGCAGATGCTGGAGTACCAGAGTTGAAAAATGTGGTGCTGGAAAAACACAGCAGACCAGGCAGCATCCGAGGAGCAGGAGAATCGACACTTCGGGCACAAACCTTTCTTCAGGAATGAGGCTGGTTTGCCAAGCGGGCTGAGATAAAAGGTGGGGGGGAGGGAATTTAGGGGAGGGGCACTTAGAATATGATAGGTGGAAGGAGGTGAGGGTGAGGGTGATAGGCTGGAGAGGGGGTGGGAGCGGAGAGGTCGGGAAGAAGATTGCAGGTCAAGAGGGTGGTGCTGAAGCCAAGGGTTGGGACTGAGATAAGGTGGGGGGAGGGGAAATGAGGAAGCTGGAGAAATCAACTTTCATCCCTTGTGGTTCAAGGGTTATTGCCAGACCCTGGCCACACGACGCCCAGCGGAAGAGTGCCTCATCTTCTGCCTAGGAACCCTCCAACCACACGGGATGAATGTAGATTTCTCCAACTTCCACCTATCGTATTCCCAGCGCCCCTCCCCCAAATTCCCTCCTCCTTACCTTTTATCTCAGCCTACTTGGCACACCAGCCTCATTCCTGAAGAAGGGCTTGTGCCCAAAACATCGATTTTCCTGCTCCTCGGAGGCTGCCTGGCCTGTTGTGTTTTTCCAGCATCACATTTTTCAAAACATAATCAAATCAGGGCTTTGAATCACTAAAATATGACATGCACCCCCTTGTGTTCTTTTCCTTGAGATATAAAGACCAGCATTGCATTAGCATGTTTTGTTATTTTTCTTTGCTGTTCATGACATTTTCATTATCTGGACCTTCACTGTTTCTATTTCTCACCATTTGTCAATGTGGATGCTCCCATGTTTCCTACATTTAGTTCCAATTGCCGCAGATTTGCCCTTCAATTAACCTTTTAAGATCTTTGTGATTTTACGCTGCTATCTACACTGTTTACAATGCTATTTTTGTGTCATCAGCAAATTTGGATGTATGTTTTTCCCCATCATCTACATCTTCCATGAATATAGGGAATAGTTGAGACTACAAAATAGATTTTGTGTGTCTCTACTATCCACATTCCGCCAGTTTGAGAACGTTACCATTATCCCTGCTGTGTCTCCTACCACTCAGCACCTTCTCATCACATCAATAATTTACCTTCAGTTCAACTTTACCTAACAGCCTCCAATGAGGAGCTGTACCTGCACCACTCCAGTTGACTTGTGCTATGTGGGTTACACGACACACAGTAAGTGTCGCATATGCTGCTGCAGTTAGGCCTGCCTTTGGTGGTGCTACGCAAATGAACTTTGTGCCCTATATTTTCTAACTGCTGTAGTATTGATCTATCTGTCATTGCTAATCTTAGTCAATCTCTGACTATCAAAATTCTACTTCAGGAACAACACAATTAGATAAGACAACAAATATCTGACACTGAGTCTGATTTACACACAAAGACTGTAACAGTTCATGCATAGTTAAAAATCACACAACACCAGGTTATAGCCCAACAGGTTTAATTGGAAGCACACTAGCTTTCGGAGCGACACTCCTTCATCAGGTGATTGTGGAGGGCTCAATCGCAACACCGAATTTATAGCAAAAATTTGCAGTGTGATGTAACTGAAATTATACATTGAAAAATTGATTGTCTGTTAAGCCTTTCATCTGTTAGAATACAGTGTTACGATCAAGCCCTCCACAATCACCTGATGAAGGAGCATCGCTCCAAAAGTTAGTGTGCTTCCAATTAAACCTGTTGGACTATAACCTGGTGTTGTGTGATTTTTAAATTTGTCCACCCCAGTCCAACACCGGCATCTCCAAATCAGTTCACACATATGCAGCCACTGAATTTGTGTGCAATAATTTTCAGTTCTTCAAGACAGTTTATTTCTGATCTGTCCACACAACTCCAACAAATAGGTACTTCCTTATTCCACAGATTGTTTCAAACTCAATTCTTTATTGTTACTCTTAACCTTTTCAACTATAACTGCATTGAAAATAATATCATTTTTGCCGTAAAACACAAGCTTTTTTCCAAGATTTAAAACTGGTCCCAAGTGAAACTGTTATCTCAATAATCACTTGATCAACCTTAGCTTCCAATCTTTGCTACATTCTTAAGAGTAATGCAGCTTTTATTTGTCATTTCTACCATGTAGAACTGATAAAGGAAAGAAATGAGGCAGCGTTCCGCCAGGACCAAGGTGCTACAGGGACAGCACAAACTACACAATTGAACACGGCTTGAAGTGCAAAACACACAAGTTGCAGTGCAAAAGAAGAATGGTGAATAACAGACATTATTCTAGTAGCAATACAAAAGAATTTCAGATGAGAAAGAGTGTAATTATACTCTGTTTAGGAGCCTGATTGCCTGTGGGGAGAAACTGTTGCACAGTCTGACTGTGAGAGACCACATGCTCCAGTATCTTCTTCCAGATGGCAGGAAGGAGAAGAGTTTCAATGAGGTGTGTATGGGTTTTTCCAAATGCTCTTAGTCTTTTGGATGCAGCGTGTGGTGTAAATTTCAGTAATGGAAGGAAACGAGATCCCAGTGATCTTCTCAGCTTGACATATAAAATGCTATTTAAATACAAGTTCTTTCTTGCAGTCCCATTCTCATGTTTTAATTTCCACACGTGTCATCAGTGTATTAATTTAGTTTTGTTTTATCTTGTCTAAATGCTCCATTGCATTGGTTCTATCTGCATTGTTATCATTGGCTCTTCATAGTTATATTTTAATATTCAAACTCAAGATAGGGGAAAGTCTTTTACGTGACAGGAGCACACATTGTGAAATTGTGAATCTTCTGACCCAGATTTTCTATCTGCAACATCAAATGGATTTTGGATGTTTGTGCCATTTCTTGATAGGCACACCCAGAAGGGCTGAAGCAGAGCCACTTATAGTTTGCAGGAATCTGTTTATTGATGGAGTCACTGTATTCAAGCTGGACACCTTTCTCCTACTTTGGATACCACAGTCTAGTTTGTCAGTGTTAGCTATCCATTGCATCTTATAACAGTTGATGGTTTTGCTCACTGCATGTGCTGTTATTCCACAGACTTTCTTATTGTGATTAATTTACTTTCATATTCTACACAGATGTTAGAACATACCCAAGGTACTGATGGAAGGATTATGCAAAAAACCAGATAGGAAATTAATATATTCAGCTTCTCAAGTATATTTGATGGCTTTCTTTTCAGTTTAGGTGGGAGACAGAAAATGCTTCACCAAGCCATGAATTCATCATCTTCAGATTGTATCCTCCCATTGCAGCGATAAGGATCATTGTTCAGCTTCCCTGACCCATAGTTCTGTACCCTCTTACACTTTGTGTGAAGCAGGAACAATTTGAAAGTAATTTCTGCAGCTAAACAGGTTTTATACAATTTTATCCTCTGAATTCATGATGATTCTTTAAATAATTTTTCTAGATAGACTAATTTGTTTGAAATAAAACCTCCTTTTCTTGTACCACATGAATGATTTCAGTTCATTGAGACGTTTACAGTGTCTCAGATTTCAGTAAAACCTGTGTAAATCCAGAATGCTGTTTTTGTCATTGTAGTTGCACTTTTACCATCTTGTCCCGACACTCTGTCCTCTATACAGTGCTGTTTGATGACCACAGCAGAATTCAGTGCTCTCGTGGATAGTAATGGAATTCTTTATCTCTTGGTCACCAGGGTTAACTCTGTCTAGAAGGGGAGGCAAGAGAGAGGGGGAGTGGCAATTTTTATTTGGGAAAACATCACATAAGTATTTATAGAAGATATTTCTATTGGGATCATCCAGTTAAGCTGTTTGGGTGGAACTGAGAAATAAGAAGGGGGTGATCACTTTGATGGGATTGTCCAAAAGGTTCCCCAATAGGTCAGTAGAAAATTGAGGGGCAAATATGTCGGGAAATCACAGATATCTATAAGAATAATAGGGTTGTAATAAGTAGAGGATTTTAACTATTTCTATTACTTGTTAAATATTCATAGTCAGAAGTCATACAAAACCAGGTGACAGTGCAACAGGTTTATTTGAAATCACAAACTTTCAGAGCACTGCCCCTTTGTCAGGGACCTGACCGACCTGACAAAGCAGCAGCACTTCGAAAGCTTGTGATTTCAAATAAACCTGTTGGACTAAAGCCTGGTGTCATGTGACTTTTTCTGACTTTATCCACCCCAGTCCAACACCAGTACCTCCACATAGTAAATTGTCGTGGAAGTGAATAGGCCTGGTCAACAAATTAAAGTTCTAAATTGGGGCAAGTCAGGAATTTTAAGATGTTGATTGCAGGTAAAGGGACGTCTGATAATTGGGAAGCTTTCAAAAGTGAGATAATGGAAACTCAGGGACAGCATGTTCCTGTTGGTTTGTTGGACAAGGCTGGCAGGAGTAGGAAACATTGAATGATCACAAACATTGAGGCTCTGGTCAAGAAAAAGATGAAGGAAGCATGTTCAGGTTTAGACAGCTAGGATGAAGTGAATCTCTCAAGGGGGTACTGGGAGTGTAGGAGTATTCCTAAGAGAGAACTCAAAAAGGAAAGAAGGAGGGTATGTGGTAACATTGGCAGATAAGTTGAAGGAAAATCCAAAGAGACTCTAAGTATATTAAGAGCAAGACAGGAACTAGGGAGAGAATAGGACTCCTTATAGATCAACAAGGCCATCTATGTGTGGAACCACAGGAAATGGGTGAGATCCTAAACCAATATTTCCCTTCAATATTAACTGTAAAGAAAGACAAGGAAGCTAGGGAATCAGGGCAATAAATGCTGATGTCGTGAAAAGATTACACATCACAGAAAAGGAGGTGCTGGAAGTCTAAAACACACAAAGATAGATAAGTTGGCGATGACAATTATAGCAGTGATATAGTGGATAATGAAGAAAGTTATCTAAGAGTACAATAGGATCTTGATCAACTGGGCCAGTGGGCCAAGGAATGGCCTATGGCGTTTAATTTAGATAAATGTGAGGTAAGATACATTTTGGTAAGACAAACCAGGGCAGGACTTATACAGTTAATGGTAGGGTCCTGGGGAATGTTGTTGAACAGAGAGATGTATGGGTTCAGGTATGTAGTTCCTTGAAAGTGGCGTAACAGGTAGACAGAGTGGTGAAGTAGGTATCTGGCACACTTGCCTTCATCAGTCAGAGCATTGAGTACAGGAGCTGGGTTATCAGGTTATGGCTGTAAAGACATTGGTAAGGCCACTTTTGGAGAACTGTGTACAATTCTGGTCACCCTGCTTTAGGAAAGATGTTATTAAACTGGAAAGGGTGCAAAAAGATTTACAAAGATATAACTGAGACTAGAGGGCTGGAGTTATGAGAGTCTGGATAGGCTGGGACATTTTTTCTGAAATGTAGGAGGCTGACAGATGACCTTATTGAGAGGTTTATAAAATGTCAAGGGGCATGTATAGGGTGAGGTCAGGGTCTTTTCTGTGGGGTGGGGGAATCCAGAACTAGAGGGCATAGGTTTGGGATGCGAGGAGAAAAATTTAAAAGGGACATGAGGGGCAACTTGTTCACACAGAGGGTGGAATGAGCTCCCAGAGGAAGTGACAGAGGTGGGTGCAATTAAAACATTTAAAAGGCATTTGAACAGGTACATGGATAGGAAATGTTTAGAAGAATATGGGTCAAATGCTGGCAAATGGGACAAGTTCAGTTTAGGAAATCTGGTCGGTATGGACAAGTTGGACTGAAGGATCTATGAATCTATGCTGTGTGCCTCTCAGAATCTATGACTAGGAAGGCTGGTGAGAATGAGGTGAGCACCAAACCTATCTGCCCATCCTCACCCTCAAATCTCAATAACATGAATCCTGGGAGCTTTTAAAAAAACCCAAACTGTGTGAGAATATCTCACAAAACCAATGTGAAATAGAAAAAAAAATGATGAGATCATTGTCCCAGACTACAGCTCTTCAACACTCCAATAGGTCATAGGGAAGAGGTTTTCAGATGAGGTTTATTATCCAAAAGGGGTGATACTCTTGACAAGGGAGGCTAAGTTTCCTATGTGGAGTCAGGTGAGAGAGAATAGCGGTTTATGTGGAAAGTTACAACTGGGGATAGAGTGCATGGAGACTCGATGTTCAGTGAAAAAACAGAGACACAGCTACATTAGGGCCCTGAGTCATTGGAGTTGGGGACGTAACAAAAGATTATAAACAAAAACATGCAGATAAATTGAAATGGCACTATGGACTGAATGAAAATAAAGAACAGAGAATATTGAAGTTAATGGACTGAAAAAGACTAAGGTCTGTTTAGGATTGCATCATGATTTAGGGAACGACAATGATCTTACAATACATTCCAGCTTGCGGCTGACCCACCATTGAGTGTTACGACACGGGGTAAACCCTTGTGCTAATTAAACCAAACATACAGAAAAGCTCATCTCTTCTCATAATCTGTTAAAGTATGAGTCACATACAGGCCAGACCAGGTTAGGTTGGCAGATTTCCTTCCCTGAAGGACATTAATGAACCAGATAGGTTTTTCCAACAATTGACAATGATTTTATGGTCCACATTAGATACTTAATTCCAGATTTCTTTTTAAAATGAATTTGAATTTCACCACCTGCCGTGGTGGAATTCAAATCCGGGTTCGCAGAACGTTGGCTGGAACAATAATACGGTACACAATCCTTTATCCGAAACCCTTGGAATAAATGACACTATCACAGCAAAATATATTTTAAAAAATTACCGAACAGCTGACGCAGTTGTGACTACTTCAAGCACTGAGACACAACTCTTGTCAGTGCTGGGCCATGATGCTATGTTACATCTGAGTGATGTGGGGCCACTGGGTGTGGAGTTGGGTTAACTGTTCACACACCAAACAACCTTGTTATGAAGAAAAAAACTTCAAGACAAAATCTTTGGATTTCAGAGCTTTTCAGATTTTGGAATTTCAGATAAAAGATTATGTATCTGTAACACTAGTACTACTAATCGAGCTAGTCAGGTCCTAACGGACATAGCTGGTACACTGGATCTGTGGCAGGTGGTGAGGGAACTAACAAGAGAGAAAAACACACTTAACGTCATCCTTCCCAATCTCCATTTTCAGGTACATCTGTCCATGACAGTATCTTTAAACGTGACCATTGCACAGCCCTTGTGAAGACAAAGGTCTGTCTTCACGTTGAGAATAATCTTCATTGTATTGTGCTGCATTATCACTGTGCTAAATAGGACAGACTTTGAACAGATCTAGCAACTCAAAACTCATGAAGTGCTGTGTTGCATCATCGGAGCAGAATTCAGTCCAACACAATCTGTAACCTCATGGCCCAGCATATCCCCCAGTCAATCATTACCATCAAACAAGGGGATCAACCCTCATTCAACGGAGAGTGCAGGAGGGCATGCCAGGAACAGCATTACGCATTGCTGAAGGTGAGGTGTCAACCTGGTGAAGCTACCAAACAGGATTACTTGCGTGCCAAACAGAATTAGCAGAAAGTGGAAGGCACCTATGTCAGCTCCAGAACATCTCTGCAGGAGTTCCTTGGGAGTTCCTCCTAGGCCCGACCATCTTCACCTGCTTCATCAATGACTTTCCATCTTATGGTCAGAAGTGGGGATGTTCACTGATGATTATTAAATGTTCAGCACCATTCGCAACTCCTCAGACACTAAAGCAGTCTGTGTCCAAATGCAACAAGATCTGACTAACTTGGGATGACATGTAGCAAGAAACATTCAAGCCGCCCAAATGCCAGGCTATGACCATCACTAACAACAGACAATCTAATCACTGACCCTTAACGGTGTCACTATCACTGAATTCCCCACTGTCAATATCCTGGGAGTTATCATTGATGAGAAACTCAACTGAACTCACGATGTAAACACAATGACTACAGATGCTAGGAATGCTGCAGTGAGTAACCCACAATCTGAAACCCCCAACACCCATCCACCACCGAAAAGGCACAAGTCAGGAGTGTAATGGAATACTCCCCACTTGCCTGGATAAGTGCAGCTCCAACAACACTCAAGAAACTTGACACATTCAGGAAAAAGCAGCCTGCTTCATTGGCACTTCATCCACATACATCCACTCCCTTCACCACTGTTGCTCAGTAGCAAAAGTGCGTACCATTTACAAGATGCACTGCAGAAATTCACTAAAATATCCTCAGACAGCACCTTCCAAACACACAGTCACTTTCATCTAGAAGGACAAGGGCAGCAGGTATTTGGGAACACCACCACCTGCAAGTTCCCTTCTAAACCACCTGCCAACCTAACTTAAAAATATATATCGCTGTTCCTTTAGTGTCACTGGGACAAAATCTTGGAGTTCTCTCACTAAGGACAGTGCGAGTCAACCAACTGCACATGGACTGCAGCAGTTCAAGAAGGCAGTGCTCCGTAACCTTCTCAAGGACACTAGAGAGGGGCAATAAATGTTGGCCAGGCATTGAATAAATAAAACAAAAAAAATCATAATGTTCTCTTCTCAACTGGAACAGGCAAAGAGGGCATGTGATGGACATTGAAGAGTTGGAGAGCAGTAGCAATCTTCACAGAAGGAAGATGAAGGTGTTGAGCAGGAGGAACATCGTATTCAGTATGACAGAGCACAATAGTGTCAGATATAACAATGCAAACATGACATGAATGATACTCAAATCCAGTAGATAAGAGCCGCACTGTTCATTTACTGACTGTATATTTGATGGAAAAGTAAATGTTTTCTATCTCCATCTCTGAAGCAAATGCAGCTTTTCTTTTTTTTTTACTTTAGCTGTTGCTGAATTAAAATGAAGGTTTTCAACTGAGTGGAGGTTTTTCTTCAGTATATGATCGTCCCCCAGTGAAGCTTGAGAAGATGTTGAGATAGTCTAGATGTGACTAAACATGAAATACTCCCTCTGGTAGAATTCTAAGATGATTGGCAATCCAGCTGAGTGAGGGATCTTCGGGAAAGTGACCTTAATATGATCAAACTTTTTATCAAGGTGGAGAGTGATATAGTTAATTCTGAGATGAGGTTCCTGCATCTAAACTAAGGAAACTATCATGCTATGAGGAGCAAGCTGGCTATGATAAATTAGGGAACACCACTGTAAGGGATGAGAGTGATAGACAATAGCAAACATTTCAAAAGGGCACGGAGGACTTCAAAAATTTTTCATTGTTGCCTGGCACAAAAAGAAAACTGAATAGGTTACCTGGCCATGGTTAACTAATGAAGTAAATAATTAGATCAAATTGAAGGAAGGTGCACACAAAATGGCCAAATGAAGCAGCAGACCTGAGGATTGGACCCATGTTAAAAGTTCAGCAAAGAGGACCAAGGGATTAATTACGAGGGGGAGAAACAGTACCCGGGTAAGCCTGCAGAGAGCATTCCAACAGATTGTAAAAGTTTCTAAAGATGTATTGACATGGACCAGACCAGACACCCTTAAAATATTTTAAGAATGTAGATTTGACCCTTTTTTTTTCTTATTTTAAAGGCAAATGTAACATGCTAATTCAATTCGTCAAATTACTCAACATTATGTAAAACACAACTTATTCAAACCACAAAATACAACAAAAGAAATAAAGGCTTAGAGTAACTTAACTCTATTGGAAAACTTAATAAAATAATAGATAGTGTAACTATTGCTAATGTACAGTTCCTGTATAGTAACATCCCATAAACATACCTCTTGGCAAAATGGCAAATTCAGAAAAAGATTTGTCTCACACATATCTCAGCAACAGAGAGAAACCCCAGCCTCTAGCTATAACTAAGAGAGAGAAAAAGAGAAACAGAGAGAAAACCAGTTCTGAAAGGGCAGTTATGTTTGACAAATCTCCTGGAATTTTTAAAGGATGTAGCTAGTGAAATTATTTGGAGGAGTCAGGAGATGTGGTTTACCTGAACTATGAGAAGGCTTTCAATAATGTTCCATACGAGAGATTAGCATGTAAAATTAAAAATATATGAGATTGGGGGTAGTGAATTGAAATGGATAGAGAACTGGCTATCGTCATGAAACAAGAGTAGGAATAAATGGAACATTTTCCGAGTGACAGTTAGTGACTAATGGGGTATGGCAGGGATCGGTGCTTGGACCCCAGTGAGCATGTGCAAGCTTGAAAGTGAAAACCGTAAACCAGAGTTTTAGATTTGGGTACAGCCAACTTTAACAAAATCAAACAGAGACTATCCATAGTAAATTGAGGAAATCTGCTAATTGGTCAAACAACTGGAACGCAGTGGAGAATGTTTTTTGAAAAAACATTCAAAATAATACAAAATCAGTTGATAACTCTGAGGGAAATGCTCCACTTAACAGAGAAAAAAAACATCCAGGACAACTGAAGAGATAACAGTTAAACTAAAATAAACGGCTTACAAAAATGCAAAATAAAAGCACAAATTCTTCAAGAATTGCAAACATATAAAGACAACTGAAGGGCCACAAAGCAGCTTACAGGAGTTATGGTAAAGGATCATTAAAGGAAACTTGCCAGCAACATTAAAATCAAGAAGTGTTGCAACTACACAAAGGAAATGGTCAGGAGGAATGTTGGCCTCCGAATGACTGAAAGTGAGGTAATGTCAATGACTATCAGGAAATAGCAGACATGTTGAATAATTACTTTGTCTCAGTAGAAGATAATAAAACATTTACAGCAGTAAAGAAGAAAAGCTTGTCAGAAGTCATGAGGAAGTTATTAGACTGAATAAAAATTTACATTATATAAAACAGTTGAAATGAGGAAATTAATGGAATTAAAGAGTAACAAATTGCAGGATCTGACGGTTTCCATCCAAGGATGTTAAAGGAAGTAGAGGAGCTTCCAGAGTTTGCTAGACCCATAAGTCAACCCTCTAGATTGAAAAATTGAAAACGTCACTCCACTTTTTAAGAAGGGAGAAGGAGGAAAGCCAGGAAATTTTATAGCAGTTATCCTACTATCTGTGATGGAGAAATTGTTGGAGTCTGTAATCAAGGATCGGTTAACTGAACACCTTGAAAATTTTCAGTTAATCAGTAAGTGCCAGTAGAGGTGTAGTGACAGGTAATTCATGCCTGACAAACCTCATTGAATGTTTTGGAACTGTGACTCATGTCTGTGGATGTTCTTTATATCGACTTTGAGAAGGCATTTGATAAAGTCCCACATAAAAGAGTGTTAACTAAGGTCAAAGCCAATAAAACTGAGGTCAAACTACGGATAGGGCTGGGAAATTGCTTGAGTGACAGGCAACAAAGTAGAGATAATTGGTAGGTATTCAAATTGGGAGGACGGGACCAGTTGTCCCACATAGACCTGTGTTGGGTCCTCAGTTATTCACCTTAGTTATTAACTAAATGGATAATGGCATACAAAGTCATATATCCAAATTTGCTGATGACACAAAATTAGACGACATTATAAACAGTGTAGATGGTGGCATAAGATTACAATTGATATTGATAGAACAAGGGAATGGGCAAAACTGTGGCAGTTGGAGTTCAATTTAAGTAAGTGTGACAATATCCGTTTTGAAACAAAAAAGGATAGATCATTTCTTGAAGGCATGAAATTGAATACTGTGGATGTCCACAGATTTGGGGGTTCAGGTGCATAGATTTTAAAACATCACAAACAGGTGCACTAAATAATCAAAAGAAAGCTAACCTTTATATCTAGAGAATAGAGTACAAGTTGCAGAAGTTACGGATGCAGAAGTTACGCTGCAGTTTTCCACAGAGGTGTAAACCCATAACTAGAACCCACTTGGAGTATTGTGAGCAGACCACACTTTAGAAATGAAGTATTGGTCTTGGATTGAGTATAACACAGGTTTACAAGAATGATACCTGTACTTCAGGAGTTATGAGGTCAGATTGTATAAATTAGGTTTGTTTTCTTTGTAGAAGTTAAAAGGTTAAGAGATTATTCCATCTAAATCCTCAAGCTATTGACAGGCAAAGACAGGATTGATAAACATAAACTATATCCACAGGTTGGGGATTCCAGAATTAGGGTTACAGCCTATGAATTCAAGAGGTTTACAAGAGATAATCAGAAGCATTTCTACACTCAATGGTGGTAGATGTTTGGAACTCTCTCCCACAAACAGCAGTGGGTGCTGGATCAGTTGTTAATTTTAAATCTGACATAAGCAAGTTATTGTTAAACAGAACTGATATGGAATGGGCCAAAGGCAGTCTATGGAGTTAGGCCGTGGATCAGCCGTGATCTCACTGAATAGTGGAATAGGTTTGAGAGACTCACTCCTGTTCCTACGTTTCTCTGTGTCAGAATTACTGGAATGATTTTAAATATATGGACATTGTAGAGGATTATCTATTTTTTGTGGCATGAAGAAAGAATTGGAGGTTTCATTATTGGGCCCTAAAGACTGCATTCCTTTGTTCTAATTTTGGAATCCATTCCAGCCTTTTCAAACCATATCCAGATTTTCTGAAGTCAGAGTCTGACAACCAGAATGATTTATCCAATTCCTCTCACAGAATCTGAAAGATTTTCAGACTTTGCAGAACTCAGGCTGTTTATTCATTTTTTTGTGATGGCATTTCTCACGTGCTATCAATCTTATTGTATAGCCTTAATGTCTGCACTATCTTTTTTACACATGTTTTCACTTTTTAGTCTTTAGACTGAGCCCCTGTGATTAAACTGCACTTTTACAAATGAAATCTATCTCTGAGAATGGGCCGAGCCTCTATGGCTGGATTAAACTTCTGTGGAGACTGAACAACTGTGTGTAATATGAGGTGAGCATTCGCAGCATACTGGAATGGACTCTGCCTTTTTGATGATTGGGTTTATTACCTGCACTGCTTTGTGTGTCCCTGGGTCTGGCAGGTCTTGCTGTGAGCCGGGAAGATCATAGGTTGACCAGAAAGCTGTCAGTCCGAGAACCTGACGATGAGTAGGCCATTGGAAAAGCGCAGCAAGTCAGGCAGCATCAAAGGAGCAGGAGAATCGAGGTTTCGGGCATAAGCCCTTCTTCAGGAATGAGGAGGATGTGCCTGAAGAAGGGCTTATGCCCGAGACGTCGATTCTCCTGCTCCTTTGATGCTGCCTGACCTGCTGCGCTTTTCCAACAACACATTTTTCAGCTCTGATCTCCAGCATCTGCAGTTCTCACTTTTTGCTAGGTGAGTAAGTCGGCCCAAGAATTGGAAGGTGGGTTGGCCACTCTGACGCCAGACACCCCAAGAGCCGGATGGTGGGAGGGCTGTCCTGTGTGACCTCATCCTAAGGAGGGAACGGGACAGGCTACCCTAGAGATGGCTGGAAGGTGTGCCAGGGCTGCAGACTGAGAGCCGGAAGAGGAGTAAGGGTGGGCTGTCTTTGAGTGGCCAGAAGGTGGGAGAGACGGACTGGTTGCTGGTTTATCAGGAGTGTCTGTGTAATATGCACTGTTTTATTGTTTTGTTTATCAGACTGTTTTGTGTGTGTTTGTGACTACTGTTTCCTTTTTAGTGAATTAAGTTGGGGTTTGGGGTTCGTCTGCATTTCCCTGAGAATTGGTTGTTGTACGGTGGGGTTTGGGGTTTGACTTGCTGCACCTTTTCCCTGTAAATTGCTGTTTATTGTAAACTGCTGTTTATTGTTCACTGTTGACTGTTTGCATTTTATACAGTTTAATAAAATAAAAAGTACATATGACCAGGGGATCCAGAGAATCTCACTTCAGGAACTGACTGAGTGGTTGGCTCCAACCAGTGACCCTGGAGAGTTTTTGTTTTTGGTTTTATTTCTTTGTGAGAAACTGACCCTTGAATTAGCTGACCATAGCCAGTGGTTTGGGGGTTGGGGCGAGGAGGGGCGCTTTCTTCTTTTAAAGAAGCTGGGTTTTTTTCCTTCTTGAGAAACTGACTTTAAGCTGGCTGGCTACAGCCAGAGGCACTGCTGGTTTTATTCCTTTTCCGTCAGGAGCTGGCTTTTCAGCTGGTTAGTCACAATCAGCGGTACTGTTACTTTGGCGAAGATGTGGGAATGAAAGAGTCAATTTGGCGATGCGACTTATTCTTTGTTCCACAGTCAGCTGTTTGGACTGAACTTCTTACCAGCCCTGCCTCAACTCCTGTGCATGGACCGAACCTCCATGGTGGGCCCGATGTCATTGAGTAGGCCGATTCTCTGCATGGGGATGAGGGCTTCGAGGAGCTGATGTTGGACTGGTGTGGACAAAGTTAAAAACCAAACAACACCAGGTTATAGTCCAACAGATTTATTTGGAAGCACTAGCTTTCACAGTGTTGCTCCTTCATCAGGTGGTTGTGGAGGTTAAGATCATGCTCTTACAATTTATAGCCAAAGAGGTCCAGTGTTATGGAGATGTGATACAATAAATAATCTTAGATTTTTAACTACAACCAGAGGATTCAGAGAATCTCCTCACTTCAGAGACTGATTCCAAGCTGGCTGGCCACAGCTAGTGTACAGTGTACAAGTAAATAAAAGATGACTGAGCGATGGGACCCAGCCTTTGTGCTGCTATTTTCATCTGTAGGCCCCAGACTGAGTCTTTGTGCATATGCATGGGCATTTGTGTGCAGATCAAAAGCTTTTGTGCAGGCCCTGGGCTGTATTTCCTAGACAGGAAATAAAGGCAAATTCCATTCAACTAGTGATGCAGCTTGATATAAATATAGTAATTCCTCGCATTTTGTGAAAAGAATTATGATTTTGCAAAATAAAATATAACCAGGAGATTCAGAGAATCTCCAGACTTCAGGGTCTGTCTCAAAGCCGGCTGGCCACAGCCAGTGGACTGTGTGAATTAGTGAATTGAAGGATGACTTGATGACAGAAACAAGCCTCTGTGTTGCTGTTTTGGTATGTGGGTCCTGGAGTGAATCTTTGTACTGTATATGAGTTGAGTCTCCGTGTGTATGCCGTGCCTTCGTAAGTGCACCATGCCTTTCCAGTGGACCGTGTCTTTGCGAGTAGACCGACTTTTAGTGTGTGGACTGTGCCTCGGTGTGTGGTCTGTGCCTCTGTGTATGGATGGACCATGCCTCCGCGTGAGGACTCTGCCTCTGAGTGTGGACTGTGTCGTATATGTGAACCATGCCTCTGTGTATATCCAAGTAGGATTGATGAGGGCACAGCGGTGGACGTGATCTATTTGGACTTCACTAAGTCATTTGAGAAGGTTCCACAAGGGAGACTGGTTAGCAAGGTTAGATCTCAAGGAATACCGGGAGAACTAGCCATTTGGATACAGAACTGGCTCAAAGATAGAAGACAGAGGGTGGTGGTGGAGGGTTGTTTTTCAGACTGGAGGCCTGCGACTAATGGAGTGCCACAAGGATCGGTGCTGGGTCCACTACTTTTCATCATTTAAATAAATGATTTGGATGTGAACATAAGAGGTATAGTTATTAAATTTGCAGATGTCACCAAAATTTGAGGTGTATTGGATAGTGAAGAAGGTTACCTCAAACTACAAAGGGACCTTGATCAGATTGGTCAATGGGCTGAGGAGTGGCAGATGGAATTTAATTTAGATAAATGTGATGTGTTGCATTTTGGGAAAGCAAATCTTAGTAGGACTTATGCACTTAATGGTAAGTTCCTAGGGAGTGTTGTTGAACAACGAGACCTTGGAGTGTAGGTTCATAGCTCCTTGAAAGTAGATAGGATAGTGAAGAAGGCACTTGGTATGCTTTCCCTTATTGGACAGAACATTGAGTATAGCAGTTGGAAGTCATGTTGTGGCTGTTCAGGACATTGGTTCGGCCACTTTTGGAATATTGTGTGCAGTTCTGGTCTCCTTACTATCGGAAGGATGTTGTGAAACTTGAAAGAGTTGAGAAAACATATACAAGGATGTTGCCAGGGTTGGAGGATTTGAGCCAAAGGGAGAGGTGAATTGGCTGGGGCTGTTTCGCTGATCCCAGGGATTAGCTGAGTGAATCTCCTTTGAACTGACTCCAATACCAGTATATTCTTTTTTTAAAATACGTGGACCAAAACTGGACAAACTATTCTGGCCTTACCAACGCTTGTTACCGTTGTAACAAGACGTTCCTATTTGTAAACTCTAACCAAACTCCAAATCCTGAACACTAAAGGTCAAAATTCTATTTGCCACCTTCACTACTTGCTGCACCTGTAAGCTAACATTTTGTGTTTTATGCACAAGAACACCCAGGTCATTCTGTTACTGCACTTTTTTGGCGTCTCTTTCCATTTAATAATTGCCTTTTGAGTTTTCCTACCAAAATGCATGACCTCACACTTTTGTACATTAAAGTCCATCTGCCAATTTTTCACCTATACACTCAACCTGTCCATATCCCCTTGCACATTCTTCATATCTCATAGGTAAAAGCAAGGGCTGCAGATGCTAGAAGCCAGAGTCTAGATTAGAGAGGTGCTGGAAAAGCACAGCAGGTCAGGCAGCATCCAAAGAGCAGGAATATTCCTGATGAAGGGCTTTTGCTGGCAACGCCGATTTTCCTACTCCTCGGATGCTGCCTGACCTGCTGTGCTTTTCCAGCCCCACTCTAATGTAGTTACAGATAGTCTCATCTGCAGGATTCAGGGGAAAGGCAACTTCAGGAGTGGTGGACATCAGAAGAGACAGGACTGACTGAGTTGAGATAGTGGTTTGAAATCCGTTGGATAAAGTATCAGTGCAGATACTGAAAGTGGATTGCATTGAGGAAACTTCAGAGAGACAAACTCAAGGTGGGGTTTGGGGATGGTGCAGTAAACAGCACTGACTTTACAACAGACCTGGGGGGAAGGGGTGGTGGAATATGTTGATGAACTCAAAGAAGCAAAGGTATAACAGGAACTGAGAAAAGATAAATATGATTTGGTAATAAGGGACACACTGCCACTGTGGTGCCCTGGGCACAGCAGATGGTGGAACCTCTGGGCAGATGGAGTGGTTTTATTAAGAGAAAACGTTTGTTATGTATAAGTCATGTTTTCTCCAAAGCCATGATATCAATTAAATCATCCTCAATATCCTCTACAATCTTATTGAGGGGAGTGGTGTGTGGTGTGTGTTGTGTCAATGGTGGGTAGGGAAGGCAGGGGAAACCAGATAAGGAAATCTCTACTGGGCTAGAGTGTGAAGGGAAGGGGCATTTATGCAACATTCAATGTAAATCAGTGACAATATGCAGCATCAAACAACTTGACACAACTCTGAGATTAGGGTTTAACTGTAAAAGCAGATTTAATGCAGATGCAGAACCTACACACACACACACACACACACACCATTCTGATTTCTAATCTTATTTCATTGGAATGAGGACGAGAAGACAGGAAATTTGATCCAACACATGAGAATCTTCCAAACAACATTACATTCATGTCCAACTAAGGAAGTGTTATCTGTTTGTGATAGAATAACACATTCACTGTCGTGATGTGGAGGTACCAGTGTTGGACTGGGGTGGACAAAGTTAGAAGTCACATGACACCAACTCCTAGTCCAACTAGTTTGTTTGAAATCACAAACTCTCAGAGCATTGCCACTTTGTCAGGTGAAGTTTCTGCAGGTGATCAAAAATGTTAGATGGTGTGAGTTAAGTGTCAATTGCTGAATAACAAGTGAAGGAATGACCTATAATCCGATTAAAGAGGATTCCAAAAAGAAACCAAGGTGGTTCTGGAGACAAACCAAATGACTGGAATAGCATGATTGGTGTAAGAGCCACATGCTGAGGGTCTATCCAAAGTAATAAGTAATCCAAAACTGCACAGACTAATTAAATCATCCTCAGAATCTAATTCAGAATTAACCAGATATTCTAGAGGGAGATGTGAAGGGGAGCAGTGTGTGTTGTGTAATTAAGGTAGAAAAATCATAACAATTTATCAAGGTGATGGTGTCAATACGGTAAGGAACAGTGAGGTGGGAGTCACATGAATCCAAGATCACAGTTAAGGCTGTCTTCATGGGTATGGAACTTGGCTATCAGTTTCTGCCTGGCTATACTGGGTTGTTGTGTACCTCAAAGACCGCCTTGGAGGACATTTAACCAAAAATCAGAGGCTGAATGTCCCTAACCACTGAAGTGTCCCCCACTGGGAGGGAACATTCCTGTCGGGCGATTGTTGCATGGTGTCCATTCATCGGTCGTCATAGCGTCTGCTTGGTCGCGCCAATATACAATGCCAGCGGGTATCAGTTACTAATGGCCTGTCACGTATAACAATTCAAAAACAGTAACCTCCATTGGTTAATGGATGGAAACTCATCCACCAGTAATACTGGATTGGAATAAACTGGAGGCTGTGTCATTATTAATATCCTTCAAACTGTGTTAAAGGGCGAATAATTGCTGCAGAAATTATTGATCCTCATCTCTTCATAAACCTAGTGGCTGATGACACAAAGCAGAGGCTTTCCACATACATTCAGGCCTATCCAGTTTACTTTCCAGCAAACCACACAAGATGGTGACGTTGAGGTCAAAATTCAGCCATATTTGTATTAATTAGTGGAACAGGCTCGGTCAGTTACTATTGTCAGAGCGGATGTAACAGAAACTAATGAAGTCTGTAATGGAAGAAGAATGCTAGAAAGTAGTTGAAGAGACTGTGGGAGTCACTGTTTTTAATGAATATTCATTAATGTGTTTCTGAATCACAAAATGTTAGTGCACAGGTACAGCAAAATTAGGGTAAGATAAAGGATATTGATGCTTTATTGCATTGGGAATGGAATACAGAAGTAGGGTTTAAATTAGAGTGGTGCTGGAAAAGCACGGCAGGTCAGGCAGCATCCGAGGAGCAGGAAAATCGACATTTCGGGCAAAAGCCCTTCAGCCTGAGGAAGGGCTTTTGCCTGAAATGTCGATTTTCCAGCTCCTCAGATGCTGCCTGACCTACTGTGCTTTTCCAGCCACATTCTAATCTTAATTCTGGTGTCCAACATTTGCAGGCCTCACTTCTGCCTATGGAAATAGGGTGTTTACTGCTCAATATACGGCAATGTTGAGATCAAATCTATGTTACTGTGTACAGTTTTAATCTCCAAACTAAGAAGTATGTGTTTATTGCTTTAGACGCAGTTCAAAGAAGATTCATTTAACTCATCCTTGAAATGAAGATCTTATCTGTTGAAGGAAGATTTAACAGTTTGGGCCTTTACCCATTGAAGTTTAGAGGAAGGAGAGATATTTTTACTGACACATGAGATCCTGAGGCACTTCATAGAGTAGACATCAGGTCAATGTTTCTTCTCATGGTGGAGGCTTGAACTAGGAGACTGAGAGATCTTCCTTTCAAGACAAAGTCAATAAAATTTTCACCTTGGGGCAAGAGCAGAAAATGGCACAGATAAATGTACTGGAAAGGGGTGTGGGAGCGGGGTGGAGGGGGTGGGGGGTGCATGAATAGGACAAGAGCAAGAATCACTCTAGATATCCCACAAATAGGCAGGCATCCACCCAAAACCTTTACTTGGAGGAACTCAGTGGAGTTGTAATCCAAGTTGTTCAGCAGAGAACAAAGTCAGATAGGCAGGGTGGCACATGAGAAGTTTATTAAGATATAAGTATGGTTACAATATTCTTAAAAATGCAGCATGCAGAGGTAGCTTCACTCGGGTTCTAATACACAGGGTGGGGGAAGGGCCTGACTGGAAAATCCCCAACCAAAAGTAGCAAATAAACAGGTGCATCGCTAGGCCTCGATCTGCCAAGAGCCATTAATTTTATAAAGAGAAATGTGCTCCAACCATGGAAATTACACAGCTATAATGTGTCGTCAGTTGCCAGGCAGAATGTCTTTGTGAAGTTTGGATTTGTATACTGAGGATTACAACATCAGCATTGTCTGTAGAGAGTGATCATTGGCGGGTGTTTATTTGTTCCAGATTACTGACTCTAAAAATGTCTTTAAGGCTGACTGAATGTCCTGAAATGGTCACATTTATCAGTGCACCCCTTTTCCAAACATTCCTCCAATCCTCTGGTATGCTGTACCATGCCCTTATTTATCCACCTGTTACTTATACATCTGATACTGATTGATACTTGGAACAGTGGAACCAACCAGGGAGCAGGCTACTCTGGATTTGGTATTGTGTAATACGGAGAGATCAATTGATGACACCATAGTTAAGATCCGCGAGGGAGTAGTGACCATAATAATATAGAATTCTAAATTTAGTTTGGGGGTGAGAAAGTGGAGTCCCACAATAGTGTTCTGGAATTAACAAAGGAAATTACATAGGCTTGAGGACAAATTTGGCCTGAGTAGATTGGGTGGCAGGGCTGAAAGGTAAGACAGTGGATGACCAGTGGCAATTGTTTAAGAAGCTACTCAATTCCTCACAACTGTGTCCCAGTGAGAAAGAAAGATGGTAAGGGGGTTAACCAACATCCATGGCTAAACAAGATGGTCAAAGACAATATAAAGTCAAAAGTGTACCATATAGCAAAGGCCAATGGTAGGATGGGAGAAAGTGAAGACTCCACTCCTGATGAAGAGCTAATGCTTAAAACGTCGATCCTCCTGCTCTTAGGATGCTGCCTGACCAGCTATGCTTTTCCAGCACCACACTTTTCATCAATGGTAGGATGAATGATTGGGAACTTTCAAATATAAACAAAGGGATACTAACAACTTAATAACGAGACCTAAGGTAAATGACAAAAGAAAACTAGCACAAAAGGGTATCAAAAGCTTCTATACGTATATAAAAGGAAAGAGAATGCTAATGCAAATGTTTGTCCCGTGGAAGATGATACCAGAGAGTTAATAGTGGGGAACACTGAAATGGGAGAGATGCTAAATCAATACTTTGCCTCAGTTTTCATGTTGGAGGACAAACATACCATTTCTGGTGGATCAGGCAAGTCAGAGGCAACAGATGAGGTAGAATTCAGACCAATCAACATTGACAGGGAAAATGACTAAGCAAACTATTAGGATTGGAGACAGACAGGTCACCCTGGCCTGATGGCCTACATCCTAGGTATTAAAGGAGGTGGCAGCAGAGATAGTAGATCCATTGATTACAATATTCCAAAATTTCTCTGGACACAGAAAAGGATCCAGTGGATTAGAAAATGGCTAATATAACATCCTTATTCAAAAAGGAAGGGAGGCAATATGTGGGAAATTACAGACCAGTTAGTTTAACATCTGCTGTTGGGAAAGTGTTAGAATCAATTATCAAGAAAGCAATATCAGATCATTTAAAAGTCAAAATGCTATCCATCAGAGTCAGGATGGGTTTATGAAGGGCAAATCATGTTTGATTAACTTGCTAGAGTTCTTCAAAGATGAAACAAGCAAGGTGGATAATGGGGATACTGCAGATGTAATATATCAAAAGTTTAATTCACAAGGTTGAATCAGATACGATTAGGGGTAATTTATTATCCTGAATAGATGACTGGCTGATGGACAGAAAATAGAGAATCAGGATGAATGTTTTTTTTTCTGGATGGTAAGATGTAACAAGTGGGGTGCCATAGGGTTCAGTCCTGCTACAGGATTCAGCTACTTACAATCTATATTAATGACTTGGATAAAGGGATAGAAGGCTTTATCGTCAAATTTGCAGATGATACAAAAACAGACAGGATGGTAAATTGCTGTGAGAAAATAAGAACCTGAGAAATGGATATAGATCGGTTCGGAGAGTGGGCCAAAGTTGGGCAGATGGAATTTAACATGGATAAGGGTGAAATCGTACATTTTAGTCAAAAAAATGGGAAAGCCACTCATTATCTAAATGGGAAAAGATTTCAGAGTTCTCCAGTGCAGAGAGATCTAGGTATACTCGTTCATGAGTCATGGAAAACTAACGTGCAGGTAAAGCAGATAATAAAGAAAGCAAATGGAATGTTGGCTTTTATAGCTGAGGGAATAGAATATAAAGGGAAGGAAGTATTGCTGTGACTGTACAAGGTATTGGTGAGACTGCACCTGGAGTTACTGTGCACAGTTTTGGTGTCCTTATTTGAGGAAAGATGTAGTGGCATTGGAGGCAGTTCCCAGGAGGGTTCACAAGATTGATCCCAAGATGAGCAGTTTGTTATTTAAAGAGAGATTGAACTGTTTAGGCCTATACTCTCTGGAATTTAGAAGAATGAGGAGAGATCAAATTCAAGATGATAAAAGGTGTGGATAAAAATAGACTTGGAGTGAATGCTTCCCCTTGTGGAGCATTCTCGGATGAGAAGTCATAGACTTAGGATAAGGTGTAGCAAATTTAAAATGGAGTTGAGGAGAAACTACTTCTCCCAAGTATCAGTGAATCTGTGGAACTCATTACCCCAAAGTGTGGTGGATGCTAGGACAGTGAGTAAATTTAAGGAGGAGTTAGACAGATTTTTAATTGGTAATGGGGTGAAGGGATATGGAGAGAAGGCAGGAAAATGTGGGTGAGGAATATATCAGCCATGATCAAATGGCAGATCTGGATCATGGGCTAATTCTGTTTCTAAATCTTATGAACTCTTATGAACACTGGAGGAAGTGGTTACGTAGATATCCCTAAAGTCAATGGTGGAACAGCCCAGCACATCAGTGCAAATGACAAGGCTGAAGCATTCACAGCAATCTTCAGTCAGAAGTGCCGAGTAGATGATCCAGCATTACAGATACCAGTCTTCAGCCAATTCACTTCACTCCATGTGATATAGAGTCATAGAGTCATAGAGATATACAGCATGGAAACAGACCCTTCGGTCCAACCCCTCCATGCCGACCAGATATCCCAACCCAATCTTGACCCACCTACCATCAACAAGAAACAGTTGGAGACACTGGATAATGCAAAGGCTACAGGCCCTGACAACATTCCAGCAGTAGTACTGAAATCCATTTGCTCCAGAATTTGCCTCTCCCCGAGCCAAGTTGTTCGAATACAGCACTGGCATCTGCCTGAAAATGTGGAAAATTTCCCAGTCATGTCCTCTAAATAAAAAAAAGGACAAATCCAACCTGGTCAACTGCCATTCCATCATAGGGTTGCTTAAATGGTTATTTCAGAAATATGACCTTCACAGCAAACTATCTCACAACATTAGAATGTAAGATGATAAGATATAGAGCACAGGTAGATCATTTGGAGCAGTGGGTCTCCTCTGCCATGCAATGAGGTCGTGGTTGATCTGATAATCCTCAGCTGCATCTTCCTGCCCTTTCCCCATAGCTCTTCATTCACTTGTTGTTTAAAAGCCTGCCTCTTTCAGCCTTGAATACACTTGAATGATCCATTTTCACCAGATATCTGTGGTAAAGACTATCATATATCCACGATCCTCTGAGAGAAGAAACTCTTCAATTTGTAATGCTGTCCCCTGATCCTACACTTTCCCACAAGTGGAAACAACCTTTTTGCATCTACACTGTAAGGTGCTCTAAAAATCTTATATGTTTCAATAAGGTTAACTCCCATTCTTTTGAACTCAAATAAGTACAGACCAAACATATTCAATCTCTTGTTGTAAGACTGCCCCTCCATATCTAGATCAATGTAGTGAACCTTCTCTAGACTTCCTTTGAAAGGGGACCAAAATTGTTCACAATACTCAAGGTCTGACTAGTGCCTTGTATTATTTTAGCTCAATCATCTTTCATTCCCTTTGAAGTAAAGGCATGGATTAATTTGCTTTCCCTATTTCCCAGTGAACTTGGATGCTAGCTGTTTGTAATTTATATCCAAGAACTCCCAATCCCTCTATGCTGGAGTTTTCTGAAGTTTTTTTTACCATTTAAATAATATTTAGACCCTCTATTCTTATGACAAAGTGGACAATCTCATATTTCCCCATCTGCCAATTTGGCCCATTCACTTAACCTGACTATGTCCCCTACAGACTCGTTGTGTCATTCATATCACTTGCCTCCCCAACACCCATTTCTGTATATTCTGCGAACTTGGCTATAGTACATTCACTTTCATTAATTAAGGCATCAGCTCATAATTGTGGTCCCAGCACTGAGCCCGATGGCACAGCTGTAGTTACAGGTTTCCATCCTGAAGGTGACACCTTTATCTGAACTATCTGTCTTCAATTAGTTAGCCAATCTCTGTCTATGCTACTATCCTACCTCCAACACCACCATCTTAAGCCATTATGTTAATACTCCTTAAATGCAATGTCTTATTGAAAAACTTATAGAAATTCAAATATATTAAATCTATTACTCCTCTTTTATCTATTTTTCTTGTTACCTCCTCAAAGAATCCTAGTAAGATTTCTCCTTCATGAAACCATGAAGACTCCACTTGATTATATTTTGCATTTCAAAATGCTCTGCTATTACATCCTTTAGAGCAGACTTGAACATTTTACCAATCACAAATGTAAAGCTAACTGATCTATAGTTACCTGTGTTCTTCTCTTCCTCTCTTTTTGAATAAAGGTGTTATATTGGAGTTTTCTAATAATTTGGGATGTCTCCAGAATCTAAAGCTTGCTGGAACATTATTGTCAGTACAGCCACTTCGCCCTTGAATGTCCTTAGATACAACCTATTGGATCCAGAAGACTGTTTAGCCTTTATTGCCATTTGTTTTCCTAGAACTCGGTCTGTAGTGATTGTTATTGAATTTATTTCCTTTGCTGCTCTTTTATCCCTTTTTTATTAAATGCCATTTCATTTTCTACTGTTAAAACTGATGCAGTGCATTTAGAGTCATATAGCAGAGAAACAGGCCCTTTGGCCCACCAGATCCATGCTAACCAAAAGACACCAAACTCCACTAATCCCAGTTATTTGCACTTGGTCCACAGTCTTCTATGGGGTAAAAACAATGACTGCAGATGCTGGAAACCAGATTCTGGATTAGTGGTGCTGGAAGAGCACAGCAGTTCAGGCAGCATCCAAAGTGCAGCGAAATCGACGTTTCGGGCAAAAGCCCTTCATCAGGAATGAAAAAAGCCTGATGAAGGGCTTTTGCCCATAACATCGATTTCACTGCACTTTGGATGCTGCCTGAACTGCTGTGCTCTTCCAGCACCACTAATCCAGAACCACAGTCTTCTATGCCCTGGCATTTTAGGTGCTCAACCAGATGTTGGTAAAATATTGCAAGAGTACCACCAATCTCTTAAACAGTATGCTCCATCTTTCTACCACCCTCTGTGTGAAAAAGAAATGTTCTCAGATCTCCTCTAAACCACTTGCTTCATCCTTAAATCTGTGCCCTGTGGTTTTAGACACATCTGCTATTGGGAAAAGACTCTCACAATCTACCCTTTGTATGCCTCTCATAATTTGAGATACCCATTTAAGCCTGTTCTGCTCCAGGAAAAGCAATCCCAGCCTATCCAGTCTATCCTTATAACTGAGACTTTCCATCCCAGGCAACATTCTGGTGAATCTTCTTTGCATCCCATCCAGTGCAATCATATCTGACCAATAGTGTGGTGACCAGTTATCGGAAAATTAAGCCCAATAAAGCAGACACTACACAAAGCAGATCGGGTGAAATTGACATGCTATTTATTACAAGCGACATTGCTGGAAGAGAAATTGACTAGGTTGACACAGAACTTGCAGTCTGTACGGGTAGCTCAAGAGTTCTCCTCTTCGAGTTGAGGATGAAGCCAGGTTTACAGGAATCTTGTACATTAAAATGTGGAAAGATACAATGTGTTTGGAAATAGATTAATCTAGTTACAATGATGATAATTGAAAAAAAGTTATCGGATGAATATCCTGACTCTTGATACAATGCAACATCCTGACAGTATCAATGGGATTAGGAGATTCCAGTCTCTTTGCACGTAGGTGAGAATGTCTCCTTTGAAACTGTAAAGTGTTCCCATTGTCTTGTCCTGGGAGCAATGTCCTTGGTGGTGCCTCTCTGTCTGACCTGGTCTTTGTGAGGCTTTGGTACTACTGTGTTATGAGACTGCCCTGGGGGCTTTGGGACAGCTGTAGTTGATCTGGTATTGTGAGTCGGTTTTGGGAAGTATGTTCCCTTGTCTGCGAGTGCAATTGTCAGCCTGTTTGGTCCCTGCTGAGGCATTCTGGGTGGTCTTTTTGGTATAGTTTGGCCAAGTTTACTTTCCTATGTTCTGTGTGGGCCTATTATGGGTAGGCAGAATGGCAGATCTTTTCCCACACCGGTAATGCACATAGTATTCAATCTGTGATGAAGGGCTTATGGATGGGGTTTGGTGGTGGTTGGGGAGGGCAGTGTTGGGGGCAGCTGAAAATGTGTTGCTGGTCAAAGCACAGCAGGCCAGGCAGCATCTCAGGAATAGAGAATTCGACGTTTCGAGCATAAGCCCTTCATCAGGAATCCTGATGAAGGGCTTATGCTCGAAATGTCGAATTCTCTATTCCTGAGATGCTGCCTGGCCTGCTGTGCTTTGACCAGCAACACATTTTCAGCTGTGATCTCCAGCATCTGCAGACCTCATTTTTAACTCAGTGTTGGGGGCAGACAGGGGAGCGGGCAGTGGGGCAGTGTTGAACAGTGTTGGGATGGGCGGGGCCTCGCGCACGCTGTGCTGCTGCTAGTCTCCTGAACAGGCAGCAGACTTCAGAGAAAACTCTGACCCCCAGCGGAAAGGCATTGAATCGATTAAAGGAATAATCAATTATCCAAATGAAATTGTGCCTGCTATCTCGTTCGGATAATCGAGATTCCTCTGTATTAAACTCCTCTGCCATTTCCTGTTTCCCAAATATTATTTCCTCAGCCTCATTCTCTAAGGCACCTCTGTCCATTTTGGCTTGACTCTTTTCTATATTTAAAGAACCTTACTATCCATTTTTACACTACTTGCTAGTTTACCCTCAAAACATATTTTCTCCCTCTTTACCCAAACACATCGAAAATAGAAGCAGGAATAGGCCATTCAGCCCTTCGAGTCTGTTTTGTTATTTATTATGATGATGGATAATCATCCAATTCTGTACCTTGTTTCTGATTTCTCCCCGTTTCCCTTCATCCCTTTCACCCTAAAAATGATACCCAACTCTTTCTTGAAAACATTCAATGTTCAGCTTCAATCACTTTCTACAGCTGAAAATTTCACATCCTCACCATTCTCTGGGTGAAGAAATTTCCCCTTATCTTAGTGCCGAAATATTGTTAGACTGTGACCCCTGTTCTACACTCCTGGTCATTGCTGGCATCCTTCCCACATTACCCTATCTAGTCCTGTTAGAATTTTATAAACTTCTATGATGTGGAATCCCAGTGTCACACAGCAGAGGAGCAAGCCCTGTCACTGCGAACCAATGAATATCAAACTACACTAAACCCATGTACCTGCAATTGATCCATAGCTAACTTTGGTCTGGAATTTTAAGCCCCGCCCATTCTTCAAAACTCCAGGAAATATTATCCTAACCAATCCAACATCACTTCATACATTAATTAGGCTGCCATCCCAGGAATCAGTCTGGTAAGCCTTTGTTACACTTCCTCCACATACCGACATTCTGCCTCAGGTAAGGAGTGCAAAATGAGTCACAATACTCCAGGGTGTTGTCTCACCAAGGCTCATTAACTTGAAACCCCTCACAATTAAAGCCAACACACCATTTCCTCCTTCACTGCTTGCTGCACCTGCATGCTTACCTTCAGCGACCGGTGTACAAAGTCACCAAGACCCCCTTTCCCAATTTATCGCCACATTCAGATAGTTATCTGTCTTCCTATTTATGTTCCGAAAATGGATAACCTCCCATTTATCCCCACATTATACTTCATCTGCCATGCATTGCCCACTCACTCAACTTGTCCACATCAGACTAAAGCATTTCAGCATACTCCTCACAGGTCACCCTCCCACCCAGCTTTGATCATCTGCAATCTTGGAAGCATTACTTTTATTCCATTCCCCCTCCCCACCCCACCCCAAGAAATGGGCAGTAAGGCAGGACTTTGCAAGGTTGACAGGACTATTTCTACCATTGTCTTTTTTAGTGCCTTAGCGAATGCAAGCTGATTCATCTGGTTTCCATAAGACCAGAAGACATCGGGTCATTCGGCCCATCTAGTCTGCTCCGCCATTCAATCATGACTGATCAGTTTTGCAATCCCACTCTCTCGCCTTCTCCTCATAACCCTTGAAACTTTTGATACTCAAGAACCTTTGATACTCTATTTCAGTCTTAAGTATACTCAATGACCTGGCCTCCATAGCCTTCTGTGGCAGTGAATTCCACAGATTCATCACCCTCTGACTAAAGAAGTTTCTCCTTATCTCCATTCTAAAAGGTCTTCTCTTTACTCTAAGGCTGTGTCCTTGGGTCCAAGTCTCTCCTACCAATGTAAACATAATCCCAACATCTATTCTGTCCAGGCCATTGGACAAGTATTCTATATGTTTCAATTAGAACATCCCTTGTCCTTCTAAACTCCATTGAATACAGGCCCTAAGTCCTCAAATGTTCCTCATATGTTAAGCTTTTCATTTCTGGGATCATTTTCGGGAACCTCCTCTGAACATGCTCCAGGGCCAATGCATCCCTCCTGAGATACGGAGCCCAAAATTGCACACAATACTCAAAATGTGGTCTGACTACAGCCTGATAGATTCTCAGAAGTACATCCTTGTCTTTATATTTAAGTCATCTCAAAATAAATGTCATCATTGCATTTCCCTTCCTAACTACTGACTCAACCTACAAGTTTACCTTGAGAAAATCCTGAACTCCAAATCGCTTTCAACTTCAGACTTCTGAATTTTCTCCCCATTTAGAAAATACTCCATGCCTCTATTCTTCCTACCAAAGTGCATGACCTCCCACTTTCCCACATTGTAGTCCATCTACCACTCCTTTGCCCACTCTCCTAACCTCTCCAAGTCCTTTTGCAAACTTTCCGCCTCCTCAATGTTACCTGTCCCTCCACCGATCTTTGTATCATCTGCAAACTTAGCCAGAATACCCTTGGTTCCTTTATGCAGATTATTGAATAAACTCTCTTGAATGTTTGGGATATTACTTGGTCTTCTATCATGAAGACTGATGTGAAGTAGTTATGAGTTCCTCAGCCATTTCTTTGTTTTCATTTCACTGTTGACACTTTGTAGCCATTATTAAAAATGGATGGCTTGTTTGTAAATCTTTTCTGAACAGTATAGAATCAAAAGGAAGGCTTTAGGAAGAACAGAAAGACCTCAGGGTTCATGTATATAATTTGAAGTTGTATCGTATGTCGACAGGGTGGGCAAGAAGGCAATTGACACACTTGTCTTCATTGCCCAGACCTTTGAGTATAGGAATTGGGAAGTCATGTGGAGGTTGTACATGACATTGGTGAAGCCTCTTCTGGAGTACTGTGCCCAGTTCTGGTCACTCTGTTGTAGGAAGGATATTTTTAAACTGAGAGGGTTCAGAAGAGATTTCCCAGGATGTTCCTGGGATTGCAGGGTTTGAATTCTAAGGAGAGGCTGGACAGGCGAGGAAGTTTTAAATCAATCACAGATGGTTAAGAGTGACATAATAGACTTTTATAAAATCATCAGGGATATAAATAAGGTGTACAGGAGGTAGAGTTTCTCTCTGGTGGGAATTTCAAGACAAGGGGACAAACTTTTGAGATGAGAGGAGAAATATTGAAAAAAAGACATTCAGGAAAACATTTTTTAGACACAGAAAAGTTTGTATGTAGAATTAACTTACAGAGGAAGTGGTGGATGTGGGTACAGTTACAACATTTTGATAAGTACATGAATAACAAATGTCTGGGGGGGATGTGGGCCAAATGCAGGCAGGTGGGATGAGCTCAGTTTGGGAAGATCACTGGCATGACTCCGTGCTGGAAGACTCGAAGGACCTATGACAATCGATAATGGCCAACAATGCTTTCCAATCAAATGCCACCTACACCTGGGATTTGAACATGAGAACCCAGAACATTACCTGAGTTTCTGGATAAACAGACCAGTGACTAGATCACTGCACCATTACTTCCTCTTGCCACAGTGTCACTACTGAGAGAGGAACTGTCACACTGTCAGAGGTTCAGTACTGAGGGAATAAGACAGTAAGACCATAAGACATAGGAGCCCGAAATTAGGCCATTCAACCCGTCGAGTCTGCCCCACCATTCAATCATGGCTGATATGTTTCTAAAGCCCATTCTCCCACTTTTCCCCCATAATCCTTGATCGTCTTGATACTCAAGAACTTATCTATCTCAGTCTTAAATATACTTAATGACCTGGCCTCCACAACCCGCTGTGGCTCTGAATTCTATAGATTCACCACTGTCTGGCTAAAGAAGTTTCTCCTTATCTCTATTCGAAAAAGTCTTCGTTTTACTCTAAGGCTGTGCCCTCAGGTCATAGTCTCTCCTGCCAGTGGAAATATCTTCCCAACACCCACTCTGTCCAGGCCATTCAGTATTCTGTATGTTTCATTCATCTAAACTCCATTGAGTATAGACCCAGAGTCCTCAAACATTCTTTATTTGAAGAATAGAGTAAACCTGCAAATTTACCTTGAGAGAATTCTGGACTAGAATTCCCAAGTCTCTTTCACTTCAAAGTTTTGAATTTTCTCCGCAGTTAGAAAGTAGTCCATGCCTCTATTCTTCCAAACAAAGTGCATGACCTCACACGTTCCCATGTTTTACCCTATCTGCCATGTCATCACCCACTTTTCTAACCTGTCCAAATGGTTCTGCAGCCTCTCCATCTCCTCAATGGTATCTGTCCCTCCACCTAAGTTTGTATTGTCTGCAAACTTAGCCAGAATGCTCTCAGTTCCTTCAACTAGATCTATAGGGAGAACTAGCATTTATGAGACTTAGCTGGCTAATGCTAGATTACTTAAGAAAGCCTGCAAGTCAAAGCCAGTGAACTACAGAGCAGTGAACCTAATGTTAGTGGTGGATAAGTTGTTGGAGGGTATTCTCAGCAACAGGGTTTGCATGCACTTGGGAAGGCAAGAACGAGTTAGGGATAATAAGCATGGTTTTGTGAACCCCTTCAAGAAAGGGCTTATGTCCGAAATGTTGAATCTCCCGATCCTTGGATGCTGCCTGACCTGCTGCGCTTTTCCAGCAACACATTTTCAGCGCTGATCCCCAGCATCTGCAGACCTCACTTTCTCCTCGAAAATTTTAACCTACTGCGAATCCTCTTGCAAGGATGCCTTCCTTGAAGAAGCTCTCTTCTTCCCTCTACATTTCTGAAGAAGGGCTTATGCCTGAAAAATCGAATCTCCTGTTCCTTGGATGCTGCCTGACCTGCTGCACTTTTCCAGCAACACATTTTCAGCTTTTTGTATAGGAAGACTTGTCTCACATATTTGAGACATTTGAAAAGGTTATCAAGATGATACATGAGGGCCATATGGTACACATTGTATGCATGCACTTTAGCAAGGCCTCCAACAAAACACTACACACTAGACAGGCTAATAAGATTAGATCACATTAGATTCAGGGAGACCTAGTCATTTGGATAAAAATTGGTTTATTGGCAGGAAACAGAGGGTGGTGGTAAAGGGTTATTTTTCAGACCAGAAGCCTGCGACTAGTGATGTTCCGTAAGGATCATTACTGGTTCCTGGACAGGACTTACACAGCTAATGGTAGAGAACTGTGGAGTTTTGTCAAACAGAGAGAACTAGGGGTTCAGGTACAGAGTTCCTTGAAAGTGGTGTCACAGGTAGACAGGGTGGCAAAGAAGCTGTTTGACATGCTTGCCTTTACCAGTGAGAGCACTGAGTACAGGAGTTGGGACACCATGCTGTAGCTGTACAAAACATTGATGACACCATATTTGCATACTGCACGGAATTCTATTTGCCCAGTTATAAGCAAATGTTATGAAATGGAAAGGTGTTAAAAAAACATTGACAAGAATGTTGTCAAGACTGGAAGGTTAAAGTTATAAGGAGAGACTTGATTGACTGGGACCTTTTTCCTTGGAGTGTAGGCGGCTGAAGGGTGACCTTAAAGATGTGTAAAACATCATGAGGGGCATGGATAAGATGAATAGCCAAGGTCTTTTTCCCCAGAGTAGGAGAGTCCAAAACGTGAGGGCATATGTTTAAGATGAGAGTGGAAAGATTTGAAGGGGACCCAAAAGACAACCTTTTCACACAGCAGATGGTGCAGAAATGAAACAAGCTGCCAGAGGAAGTGATTAAGGCAGGTAAAATTGCAACATTTAAAAGACAAATGGACATGGATATAGGAAAGGTTTAGAGAGGTGTAGGGAAAACACATGAAAACAAGAGGAACTCCGTTTCGGAGACCTGGTCAGCATGTACAAGTTGGACTGAAAGACGTTTCTCCATGCAGTATATCACAATGACTGTAAGAACTCTATCAAGTGTTAGATTAATATCAGAGTTAAATTTCACTTGTTGGAGATGATCGCAAATGTTAAAGATGACAGAGTTCACCAACAATCTGTCCTGGACTAACCAAGTTACCAAGTTATTGTGACAGTCAGGAAGGCACAACACTGCCTCTTCTTCCTCAAGAGGCTAAGGAAATTTGATGTGTCCAAAAGGACTCTCTCCAACTTTTACAGATGTTCCATAGAAGCCTTCTATTTGGATGCATCATGGCCAGCTATGGCAACTGCTTTCCCCAGGACCATAAGAAACTACAGAGAATTGTGAACACAGCCCAGTACGTCACACAAGCCAAACTTCGTTGACTTCATCGACACTTCTCAATGTCCTTGAAAGGCCAACATCAGCAAAGACCCCTCCCACCCTGGTTCTCGTCTCTTCTGTCAGGCAGCAACTGCAAAAACTTTAGCACTGGTACCAACAGCTTCAAAAGCAGCTTCTTCCCTGCTGGTATTGGACTGCTGAATGGATCGCTCACATTTCAAATCAGCTGCTGATCATGCTTTTGTGCACCTTATTTGCAGTAACTTTGCATTCCTTGCTCTTTACTATCATCTTATGATCTTTGTATGATATGATCTGCCCATTCTTTATGGAAAACAAATCATTTCACTGCACCTAGGGATATGTGACAATAATAAAGCAAATCAAATCAAACTCATGCTGTGATAACCTTGAGCTGATGACCTCCAACAGCCAAAACCATCTTCATTTGTGCAAGGTATGTCACCAACAAAAGGAGACATATATCCATTGGATATATTGACCCTGTATCCACTGGTCCCAGTTTATCTTATTGCCTTTGATACCAAACTTGGTTAAGCGCAGGCTTGATATTTAACTAGTTATTTCCAACTCATCACTGGAGATCAGTTTGATTCCCCATGTTTGGAGCAAAATTGGAATTAGGCTCTGACCTGTATAGCCTGGGAACCCAAATTCAATGACAGTGAGCAGATCTTTGTACAGTACTGATTGATAGCACTGTTAATGACACGTACTAACACTTTGATGATAATTAAGAGTTGGTTTGTGGGGTAATAATATCTGGTTTGAATTTGCTCTGCTTTCTTCGGGTACTGTACCTAGTCAATTTTCCACAAATTTCTGTGTAAATGACAGTGTTATTCCTGTACTGAAAGTGCTTACCACAGCAACATTAGTTTGAAACGCAAGACTTCAGTACTGTTGCAAGGATGTTGTCATTAGCAATATTCATGAACATAAAATGTAGAACAGTTCAGTGCAGAACAGGCCCGTCAGCCCTCGATATTGATCTGACCTGTGAACAAATCAAGCCCATCCTCCTACACAATTCAATCATCATCCATGTGCTTTTCCAAGGGATGTTTAAATCTCCCTAATGTGACTGAGTTAACTACATTGGCAGGCAGGGCATTCTACACCCTTACCACTCTCTGAGTAAAGAATCTGCTTCTGACATCTGTCTTAAACCTATCACCCCTCAACTTGTAGCTATACCCCCTCGTACAAGCTGACATCATCATCCAAAGGAAAAGACTTTCACTCGCTACCCTATCTAATCCTCAGATCATCTCGGATGTCTCTATCAAATCCCCTCTTAGCCTTCGACTTTCTAATGAAACGGACCTAAATCTTTCAGCCCTTCCTCATAAGACCTTCACTCCAGACCAAGCAACATCCTGGTAAATCTCCTCTGCACCTTTTCCAATGCTTCCACATCCTTCCTGTAATGGGGCAACCAGAACTGTACATAATATTGCAACTGAGAACACACTAGCGTAGCAACATGACATTAAGGCTCCAGAACGCAATCCCTCTACCAAAAAAAACCTAACACACCGTATGCCTTCTTAACAGCACTATTAACCTGTGTGACAACATTCTGGGATCTATGTACATGGACTCCAAAATCCCTTTGAACATCCATATTAACAAGAATCTTTTCATTGACCCATTATTCTACCTTCCTGTTATTCTTCTCAAAGTGTACCACCTCACATTTATCTGCATTGAACTCAATTTGCCACCTCTCAGCCCAATTCTATAGTTTAACCAAGTCGCCCTGCAATCTGCAACATTCTTCGACACTGTCCACTACTCCACTGACTTTAGTGTCATCTGAAAACTTACTAACCCATCCACCTATGCCTGCATCTAAGTCATTTATAAAAATGACAAAGAGCAGTGGTCCCAAAGCAGATCCTTGTTGCACTCCACAAGTAACCAGACTCCAGGCTGAATATTTTTCATCAACCACCACTTGCTACCTTCTAACAGAAATCCAGTTTCTCATCCAAACTGCTCAATCACCCACAATCCCATGCCTTTGCATTTTCTCTAACAGCCTACCATTTATCAAAGGCCTTACTGAAGTCCATATGCACCACATCAACGGCCCTTTCCTCATCCATTCTTGGTCACTTTCTTAAAAAACTCAATGACGTTTGTGAGACATGACCTGCCCTTGAAGAAACCATGTTGACTATCTGTAATCAAATTCTCGCTTGCTAGATGGTTATAAATCCTATCTCTCATAATCCTTTTTACTACTTTTCCAACAATAGATGTAATGCTCACTGGTCTGTAATTTCCTGGGTCATCTCTACTGCCCTTCTTGAACAAAGGTACATTTGCAATCCTCCAATCCTCTGGTACTAAACCTGTAGACAATGATGACTCAAAGTTCAAAGCCAAAGGCTCCTACACCTCCTCCCTAGCTTGCCAGATAATCCTCAGATAAATCCCATCTGGCCCAGGGGACCTATTTTCACTGCTTCTAGAATTGATAATACCTCTTCCTTACTAACCTAGATACTTTCTCATCTAATATGTTGTATCTCATTCTTCCCCTCTACAATATTCTCCTTTTCCTTAGTGAAAACCAATGAGAAATATTCATTTAGCACCTCTCCAATCTCCACAGGGTGCACACACAACTTCCCACATCTATCTTGACTGCTCTATTCTTAACCTAGTCATCCTTTTATTCCTCACATACCTATAGAAAGTTTTAGGTTTCGCCTTTATTCTACCTGCTAAAGACTGCTCATGTCCTCTCTTTGCTATTCTTAACTCTCTCTTTAAATCTTTCCTATCTAATCTGTAACTCTCCATCACTTGATTTGAAACATCTCGTCCCATCATCACATAAGCCTCCTTCTTCCACTTAACAAGAGATGCAATTTCTGTGGTAAACCATGGTTCCCTTACCTGTCACTTGCTCCCTGTCTGACAGGGACATACCTATCAAGGACATGCAATTTCTGTTCCTTAAACCAGCTCCACATTTCGATTATCCCCATCCCCTGCATTTTGTTACCCTATTTTATGCATCCTAAGTGTTGCCTAATTGCATTATAATTGTCCTTTCCCCATCGACAATACTTACTCTGTAGCATGTACATATCCCTTTCCATCGCTAAACTAAATGTAATGGAATTATGGTCACTTTCTCTAAATTGCACACCTATCACTAAATCAAATACCTGGCCTGGTTCATTATCAAACACCAAACCCAGTGTGGCCTCCCCTCTTGCCGACTCTTCGACATACTGTGGCAGGAAACCCTCCTGCACACATTGGACAAAACCTGATCCATGCGATGTACGAGAGTCATTGACTAGTTTTTTTATTGATGTCACATACAGTGCACCAAGTTAGTTGAAGACAGACATTTGTGAAGTGGGAACTCAGTAGGAAACCAATACAGGTCATCCACTCAATCTTTCTAGCTAAATATTTATGGAAATACATCAGCCAGTTTTTTGCACTGGTGTGCTGGGCTTCCTTGGAAATGAGGGTGGCAATATTTGTCAAATCTCCCCTTCATATTAGTTATTTAATTGTCACTACTAGTCATGACTGGGTGTGGCAGGATGGCAGAGCTTGCATCTGATCAATTAGTTTTGAGAGAGCCTTGCTTTTGTCTATAGTATCTGACTTCAGCTGTCTGACATCTAAATCTTGCAACTTCACCAGGTTGACACCTCATCTTTACGTGTACCTCAACTTCCTCCCTACATTCCTCATTAAACCATGGTGAATCCCCTGTCTGGAAACAGTTTTAGAATGGGAGATATGCGAGACATGAGGTTTCAGAGAATGTGTTTCAAATAATTTTGTTGTTCTTGATGATTTGCAGTTCTTCATGGATTTACAGTGTGGAGTTGCTAGATATGTTCAAAGTTTGTCCCCGTTAGCCTGGTGGTCATGCAAATAAAAACACGAGGGAGGATACTCTCAAAGCAAACTTGGGACTTCATCTCCATAATGAATGTGCAGTGCCACTCCTTTCAAAGTTATTATGCTCAGATGCATATGTGACAGGTACGTTTGTGAGAATGAGGTTAAATAAGTTCTTGTTTCACTTTGGTAGCTTCCTTACCATTGTGGAAATTATGTCTTTTAAGACTTGGTCAGTTTATGGACGTTGTTGTATTATTGATTCACTCATAGTGTTGGACATTGATAGTCATTCCATGTTCTTGAGACTCTTAGTGCTTCATGGAATTGCTTTCAACATGGAGGAGCATTGATTCCTCAGTGGTTGGTGGTAATCTGCAGGACATTTCCCTGTTCTTGTTTTAACTTACATCATGATACTTCAGCAGATCTGGAATGGATATTTAATGGAACTTAGACCCACGCTGCCACTCTTGCACACCTGTCCTCACAGTGGATTTGGACTACTGTAATGGTGGTGCTTGGGGTATTGTTCATGAGGTATGATTCCATTAGTGAGACTATAGAAGGCTGATGCTTGACTAGTCTCTGAGACAGCTCTCCCAATTTTGGCACAAATCCCCAGATATAAGTAAGGAGGACTTTGTAGTGTGAATACAGCTGGATTCAAAATTGTAATTTCTGCTGCCCAATTCAAGATAAGATGTCACATCCAATTTTATTACCTCCTCCAAATTTTGTTCTGGATTTTAGGTAGCTTGTTAGGTCATTTCAAGTGGTAATTCAGAGTCATTCCCAATGCTAGAGGCACAGAATTATTTGTAGGCCAAACCAGCGGAGGTTAGCAGACCCCTTGCCCTATATGGGTTTAATGAGCTCCATGAGTTTGTATAGCAATTAATAATCCATCCATTGTGACTACAGAAGAACGTTTTTAATATTGTGAGGAGCAATTACATGGATAAGCTTTTGTCTTAAAATTATCAGAATAATTTTCAGGAATACCAATGAAAATGGGGAAAACAATGCAATGCTTTATGGGGAGGGTTAGCAGGTGGATTCTGATGAGTAAAGTTGTTGCTATTGGAAAATGCACAAAGTTAATGACAACTGAGAGTTAACAGCCAAGCTTTGTTGAAATATAACTCAGATAGATTGATTCTGATTGATCAATGCCTTACTCTGATGAATAAACTAAAGAATAGCTGTCATCTTTTTTGTTGAAACAGATACAGAGTACGTGACATTCTTTCTGTCTGGAAAGAATGGAGCTCTGTGCACTAATAAATGTGGATTCCAATGAGTGTAAGTACCACATCATCAGCCTAATTAACGATCTTAATTTGGTTCTTGGTATCATTCCGAACACAATCATGATTATTTCACAATAAAGTCCAATAAGGATAACATATTTGTTTACATTATGCGGGCTATTGGCCCTTGAATCCTCAAAATTATTCAATAATATCATGGCTGCTTCAATTTCTACTTTCCAAACATTTTCAGTATTTATTCATGGGATGTGGGCATCAATGGCTAGGGTGGCATTGATTGCCCATCCCTAGTTACCCAGAGGGCAGTTTAGATTTAATCACCTTGCTATGGGCCTGGAGAGATAGATAGGTCAGACGAGGTTAGGACAGCAAATTTCCTTCCCTAAAGGACATCAGGGAAATCAATCAATTTTTACAAGAGTCAATCGCGATTGCATCATCACTTTTAGGATAGCTTTCAATTGTTGATTTGGTTTCAATGTTGGATTCAAAGTTCATGAGCTGCCATGGTGAGACATTTAGCTATGTACCCCAGAACATTACAATTGGTTTTTGCAATAATCTGCTGACCTTCCTTCTATGCCATTATTTCCCAATCTACACTGATGCCCTTTGCTTCCCTTTCCTTAAAATGCTGTCTACCTCTACTAAAAATATTCTATGACCCAACGTGCCATATTATCTGAGGCAGATTGTTCTAAAATCGCACAACCATCTGAGAAAGAAAAAAAACTCATCTTTGTCCTGACAGGGAAATGACTAATTTTCAAACCTAGTTCCAGACAAAATTAAGAGAAACTATCCTTTCCATTCTGTAAAGATTTTTTAGGCTCTTTATGCACTTCAATGAAGTCACCCACTGCTGTTCCAAATTTCATTGAAAACAAGTCCAACCTGCCCTAACTATTCTCATGAATCAAGGAATTCTATTCAGGTATCAATATATTAAACCCCCTCTGAAGTGTCCCCAACACATTTACATCTCTACAAACAATTTTCAAGACGGGGTGTCACACATGCTTTAGATGACAGAATCATAGCATCCTTACTTTTATGTTAAATTTCTTGCAATGAAGAACAACATCCCATTCATAATAAAGATAGAACTTGCTAGAGAGAAGTTTCTGCAGAGACAGAAACAGTTAACATATTCTTTTAATCGTTCACGGGATATGAGCATGGCTGACTGACCAGCATTTATTGCTGTCTCTAATTATCTTGGAGAAGGTCTTGGTGAACTGCCTTCTTGAACCACTGCAGTCAACCTGTGTTGTAGGGATAAATAACAAAGGGGAGGCTTGAGTTCTGTTTTCTGGAGTACAAATGATCTTTTTTCAGAGCTCTTCTGCCACATATGTGGGAGAGGCCAGACACCACGCCGAATCTGAAATTCACATTGGACGCAGTTACTCTCTTAATAACAGCTCACGTCAGATGTCTGTGAGACTCAGTTCCCTCGCTCAATATAACATTTTTATACTTTCATGTTACAATGGTTACAAGCAACACTGATGTCGTTGTTAGCCAGTGTTGACCAGTCAATTATCAAGACCCGAGAGTCAACTGCTCACCATTCTCAATCTGGGGTTATGAATGATATTACCATGACACTACAAAAATCTCACATAAAGTGGATCAGATAGTCTGGTCATTGCTGGGTCCATTGTTGCTCGCTATGAAGATAATTGTGGACTTAGTGCCATCAGGACCTGGCTGCAGATGTCAGACTCACAAAGAAATGGTGAAGAGAAGCAGTGGAGAAGTCATTATTCCTTTTCCCCACCCCAGCTGCATAGTACAGGCAAGATTTTGTAGGTCTCAAAAGGGTTAGTAGATTAGTGAGAGAGTAGTTAGGAATGAAAAGGTCCAGTAAGAGGGAGGGAGGGAGTGAGTTGGCAGAAAGGGAGTGGCGGTCCTGATATGTGTTTGTGAAGTGGATTTGGGAGAGTGGCAGAGGTTTGCTGAGTGGTTAAAGACATTACTGGTGTGGGAAAAATTGGGTTTTGTTCGGGTACTAATATTCAGGGAGAGCAGGTAGTTGAGCCAATGCAATTGGGTGGCCCAGGTGTGCTGGGGAGGCCGAGATGAGGGCAGGTGGTGAACAGTTGGCTCTCAGGACTTGACTCAACTGTGTGGTTTGGTATGGTAGGTTCACTGCTATAAACTGGTCTCCACCAGAAATTGACAATGGGATAGTGGTTTAGAATCCAGGTAAGTCTCATATAAAAATGCCCAGTGATGGAGATGATTGTTGCACTGAAAATGTGACCAAATTTCAAAAACAAAGTCTGGGCAATTACTACCAATTGGTGTTGGTTCGGACTTGTAAACACTCTCACAGCAAAACAATGGAGAATGTATAAACATTCACTGCTGTGATGCTGTTCTCTTTTGAGACTAATTAAGTTTAAGATGTACACAAAGTATTCAAGTGATTGTGAATAGTTAACATTGAGTAGCTTGGTAAGGAATTTACAGAGGTAAAAACAATGACTGCAGATGCTGGAAACCAGATTCTGGATCAGTGGTACTGGAAGAGCACAGCAGTTCAGGCAGCATCCAATGAGCAGCGAAATCGACGTTTCGGGCAAAAGCCCTTCATCAGGAATAAAGGCAGTGATCCTGAAAGCGTGGAGAGGTAAGCTAGGGGAGGGTGGGGGCGGGGAGAGAGTAGCATAGAGTACAATGGGTAAGAGGGGGAGGAGACGAAGGTGATAGGTCTGGGAGGAGAGGGTGGAGTGGATAGGTGGAAAAGGAGCTAGGCAGGTTAGACAAGTCCAGACAAGTCATGTGTTCAGTGCTGAGCTGGAAATTTGAAAGTAGGATGAGGTGGGGGAAGGGGAAATGAGGAAGCTGTTGAAGTCCACATTGATGTCCTGGGGTTGAAGAGGTCCGAGGCGGAAGATGAGGCATTCTTCCTCCAGGCGTCTGGTGGTGAGGGAGCGGCGGTGAAGGAGGCCCAGAACCTCCATGTCCTCGGCAGAGTGAGAGGGGGAGTTGAAATGTTGGGCCACGGGGCGGTATGGTTGATTGGTGCGGGTGTCTTGGAGATGTTCCCTAAAGCGCTCTGCTAGGAGGCGCCCAGTCTCCCTAATGTAGAGGAGACCGCTTCCGGAGCAACGGATACAATAAATGATATTAGTGGATGTGCAGGTAAAACTTTGATGGATGTGGAAGTCTCCTTTAGGGCCTTGGATAGAGGCAAGAGAGGAGGTGTGGGCACAGGTTTTACAGTTCCTGCGGTGGCAGGGGAAAGTGCCAGGATGGCAGGGTGGGTCAGAGGGGGGCGTGGACCTGACCAGGTAGTCACGGAGGGAACGGTCTTTGCGGAAGGCGGAAAGGGATGGGGAGGGAAATATATCCCTGGTAGTGGGGTCTTTTTGGAGGTGGCGGAAATTCCAGAGGTTAGTTTCAAAGCAGAGAATAGACAGGCCCAACATGATAAAGCAAGTAAAATTAAAGATGCACAAATAAAGGCATACAGGGATCATAAAGACTGATAAGGACTAGAGGAGGTTAGAGATATGGGGAAAGATTTGGAAACAACAATGTATATTTCAAACTGAAGTGCTCTTGAGTATGAGTATTGATTGGAGCAGCAGCTGAGCTGAGCCAGAAGTCGACATTAGTACATACGTGAAAGGAGGGTATCTTGAAGATATGAGGAAATAGATCAAAATTTCGGTTCAGGGTCCAATTTGACTGTAGAGTGGCAAAGAGTCTTGCTCAATGCCAGAAACCAACAATGGATGAGGTAGGCTGGAGTCCACCGCAAGGGAAAAAGGCTCATTGATCGTGCTAATACTTAACTGTCATACATTTAAAAATCACACAACACCAGGTTATATTCCAACAGGTTTAATTGGAGGCACTAGCTTTCGGAGCTGTGACAAAGCCTGTGCCTCCAAATAAAGCTGTGAGACTAGAACATGGCGTTGTGTGATTTTTACTTTGTTCATCCCGGACCAACACCGGCACTTCCAAATCATAATCGTTGTAAATTTTTGTTGTATTACCAAAAAAGAGAAAATGCTGGAAAATCTCAGCAAGTCTGTTGGATTACCTCCGTGTTCTTTCTTTAGGTGAGGCAGCCTGTGATCTAATTTCACACAATTAAAACTTCTGTACAAATGTTAATTTTTTTTTTCGGTTGTTTCTAGTGGTTTCCATGAGGTGCTGTTCTCGTTAAAAAAAATCATGCAAAGAAATGAAACTGAAAGCAAAACGCTGACTTCCTCCCTGCTGCTTAACCGTCTTCAGCTGTAAATTCATTCAAACGTTCAAGTCATTGGTGAGTGCTAACTTCTTTCATATAGGAAGAATTAAATCAAAATCTTGCGAAAAAGACTTGTTATAAAACTCTGCAAAAGTAGAGGGGAGTTGGAAATTGAGAAAGAAATACAATGTGGGTCGATGGTGTAGGTGGGATAGACTGACAGAGAGTGGGAGAAAGAGAGAGAGACAGCGAAAACAAAATGTCATCCAGAAATCTCAGCAGAGATAGAGAAAGACAAGCAGACGAAGGGAGTTACTGAGAATAGGGAATAGCGGGGAAGGAAGATAAAGAAACAGACATACATACACCTAAAGTCAGAGACACATTGAGAATGAGAGACAGAGATACAGACAGATACAAAGCACAGGCAGCGTGAGAGAGAGAGTCAAGGACACAAAGAAAGTAAAGAAATAGAGAGAAAAAGAGGAAGATGATCACAGACAAATAGAAAACAAAACTCATGAGTTGCATGGAACACTTTGGAGCGTTTCTCCCTGTGAGGCTGAGTGAGTTTTCTTGCCTTATCTTAGCAAACTAGTTCCATTAATTACCTCAAAAGCAAAAGTTGCTGGAAGGGCTCAACAGGTCTGGCAGCATCTGTGCAGAGAAATCAGAGTTAATGTTTCGGGTCCGGTGATCCTTCCTCAGAACTGATGGTAGTTAGGAAAATGTCGATTTTGATGCAGGGAGGAGGGAGGGGTAAAGAGTAAAGGATAGGTGAAGGGGGAAGGAGCCCAACGAGAGAGAGAAGAGCCTTTGGACAGACAAAGGAGTCAATAATGATCTGGCGAGGAGGGTGAATAGCTGTTAATGGAAACCGTGAGTAGCTAACAATGGCTTGTGCATAATAGCAGACGATAGGATCACAAGGAGAAAATGAGGACTGCAGATGCTGGAGCTCAGAGTCCAGAGTGTGGCGCTGGAAAAGCACAGCAGGTCTGGCAGCATCCGAGGAGCAGGAGAATCAATGTTGTAGGCATAAGCCCTTCATCAGGAATGAGTCTTGTTTAAAAATTAATTGGGGGAAGGGTGGAGTTCGGGGGAAGATCATCTCCTGCATCCATTGCACCCGATGTGATCTCCACTACATCGGGGAGACAGGACGCCTTCTTGCGGATCTGGGACACCTGCACCCACCAACCCCACTGCTCCATGGCTGAACACTTCAATACCCCCCTCCCACTCCATCAAGGACATGCAGGTCCTGGGCCTCCTCCACCGCCAAACTGTTACCACCTGACGCCTGGAGGAGGTATGCATCATATTCTGCCTTGGGACCCTGTAGCCACGCAGGCTAAAGGTGGATTTCAACAGCTTCCTCATTTCCCTTCCCTCCACATTATCCCAGTCCCAAGCCTCCAACTCTGCACCGCCTTCCAGATCCATCCATCACTCCCCCTTCTGACCTATCTCCTTCTCCCTCACCGACATCCACCTATCGCTTTCCCAGCTACCTAAACACCACCCACCTCCCATTTATCTCTCAGGCCCGACCCATAAGCCTCATTCTTGATGAAGGGCTAAAGCCTGAAACATCGATTCTCCTGCTCTTCGGAAGCTGCCTGAGCTGCTGTGCTGTTTCAGTACTACACTCTCGATGGGAGCACAAGGACTGTTGTGCGTGGGGTGGGGGCTAGGACATAGGGGACTTTAAGCCCTAAAGTTATTGAACTCAATTTTGTGTCCAGAAGGCTGCAGCGTCCCATGCTGTAAACTGAGGTGGTGTTCTTCCAGCTTTGCTGGACCACTGCAGCTAGCCTGAGAATAGGGTGGTGAGTTGACATGGCAACTGGAAGCTGGGGGTCTTGTAGGTGTTCTGCAAAGCCATCACACAGTCAATGCGGTGTTTCCCCAGTGTAGAGGAAACTACATTGTGAGCAGCGAGTGCAGTGGACAAGATTGTGTGAATGAGAAAGTGAGGACTACAAAGCACAGCAGGTCAGGCAGCTTTCCTGATGCAGGGCCTATGCATGAAACATTAACTCGCCTGCTCCTCAGATGCTGCCTGACCTGCTGTGCTTTTCCAGTGTCACACTTTTTGACCCGAGATTGTGTGAAGTGCAGGTGAAGCTCTGCCTCACCTGGAAGATATGTTTGTGCCCTTGGATTCTGAGGAGAGAGGAGGTAAATGGGCAGGTGTAACAACTTCAGTAGTTACAGGGGAGGGTGCAATCAGACTGTTGGGGGTGTTGAGAGTGAAGGAAGAGTGAACCAGTGTGTCCCAGAGAGAAAAGTCATTGTAGATGGCAAACAGAGGGCTGAAGTGTGGGAGATGGGGCAGATCTGGTTGAGGGGTCCTGCCGACAACAGTGCTTGCTTGAGGAAAAAGGTGGACATTTCGGAGCCTTGCCAAAGTTTGCATTATCGAAACATATGCAACGGAGACGGAGCAACAGGGGGAAATGCAATAGAATCTTTACAGGAAGCAGGGTCTGAGGATGTATAGTCCAGGTAGCTGTGGGAGTCAGTACATTTATATCAGTGACCAGTCTATCCTCAGAAATGGAAACAGAGATGTTGAAGAAACAAAAGGGGGGGTGGAAATCAGAGATGCAGCATGTGAAAGCGAGGGCAGGATGGAAACTGGAAGCAAAATCAGTAAACTTTTCTAATTCCAGATGAGAGAGGGAAGCAGCAGCAATTATATCATCGATATGTCAGAGAAAAAGTTGTGAGGGGGACCAGAGGATGACTGGAATAAGGAATATTCCACATACCCCACTCTGAGACAAGCATAACAAGGGTCCAGGCGGATACCCATGGGCACCCTCTAACCTGAAGAAAATGAAAGGAGTTAGAAGAGAAGTTGTTCATGGTGAGGACGTGCTCAGCCAGGCGGACAAGGATGGTGGCGAATGGGGAGAGTTCAGGCCTTTGTTCCGGGAAGAAGTGGAGATCCCTGAGAGTAACCGGATGGGTGATGGTCATGCAGAGGGATTGCACTCCATGGGGAAGAGGAGGTAGCTGGAACCTTCAAACTGGAAATGAGCTCTCAGGGGCAGGAGCATATAGAAGCAATGGGTCTGCCTTGGCACTCCTGTTTGTGGATTTACAGGAGGAAGTAGAAGCGAGCTCTTCCATCAGTTTGGAGGCAGTGAGGAGGAGATCACCAGGTGAAATGAGGTTCCATGACGGGGTCATGGACCAGGGGGAGATAACAGGAGATAACAGAGAGCTGGTGCTCAGCCTCTGCAATGTAGAATACACCAGATTAAAACAGCACTAATTACCTACCCATCTCTAAGGCATCTCTGATGTCTAATTTCCAACTCATTCTACCATGTCGTTCCATAACTACACATCACTTTGGGTATCTGCTAAGGCACAGGCATCCCCTATGCCCATGCCACCCTTAAAGCCTTGTGCATTTGGACTAGCACACAGGGTCTTTGTCTGTCTCTACTCCTGCACTGCCTCTTACTAATCTCATTCTCTGTCGCTGGCAGGATTGAATGCAAGCTTTCCCACACTTTGTCTACAGATCCACCTTCCACACGCTCCCCTACCCCCAGACCCCAGTCAGAACTCTGAACCTCCACAGCATGGACCATACATGCCTTCTGTATTGCCTCCTCAGTCATTCGGTATTCCCAACCCCATTTTCCACTCATGCCACCCATGTAGATCATGTCATCCCATTGCAGGAGAAGACACAACCCTAACAGGGCAGAGATTGCATCTCTATTTGGAGGGGTGCCTGACATCCACAACCTCACCTACTCCTCCCAGGAAAACTGGGACTGCCATTGTGGGAATACAAAAAGCATACATATCCCGCCAACTGGGTAGATATCACTCTTCATCCCACTGAGATCTCATATGAACCCAGCTGTCCCCCTCAATCAATCATTTTTACTACTTCTAATGACTGACCGTGACACCTTCCCTCTCTTTCATTCCAGCAAACATTCATAATGGACTTGAATCATCAATCTGAGTTCACTCTCCACAGATGCTTTCAGACCTGCTGAGGTACTCTGGCACTCTTTGTATTGCTTCAGATTTCTAGCATCTTATGCATTTTGCTTTTAATCCTTTTTCTCTTGAAGAATCTGCTAGCCTGTCCTTAACTTCTGCTGAGAAATGCCTGGTTCCCACAAAAGTGCCACTCTCAACCTCTGAGGACGGGCGTACAGAGGCCTCTGAGGAAGCATCAGCATGGCCCCCTCCTGCAGCTCTATCTTGTCAAGATGCTGAAACCTCAAGAGGAGCTGTAGGTACAGAGAGTGTGGGTATCCAATTTGGTGAGCACCTCACAACAACAGCTCCATAGCTAGTCCAAGTAAGAAATGGCCCAGGCCACTGGCACTCAGAGAACTGAAGGCGATGAGGCATCTGCTCAGCCTCAAGCAGGAGTAGACCCTGTGATATTGACAATAAGGGACTTCATCCAAATGCTCAAAGCTGACCAGCAGTGGAAGACAGGCACATGGGCTGCAATACTCCTCATTGCCCAGAAGCTGCATTAAATGCAGTAAACCCTGTGACCATTTGACTGCCATCTCAGGTGGATTGGTGGCTGCCAAGGTGAGCTAGGCCCAGCATGCTCAGAGGCTGTTTGCGAGAGGCAGCCGTCTGCATTCCATCGCCCCACACATTGATATCTAGGACTCAAGCCATGGCAACGGGGGTGGGGGACACTGGTTACAATTTGCATTCACCCTCTTCACAAAGAGACAGGGTGGTGTCATGAGGCACCCAGCCACATGTGGAAACATGAAGGTCCCTCTTCACTTTGTACTCAAGTCACTGCAGAGGTGACCAGACCTTCAACCGCCACCTGACCCCAGCTTGGAAGATCAAGCCCAAGAGGATCAATGTGCCTCTGGCCTGTCCAGACACAATTGCCCCAGGGTTGTCCCAACCAAAACTCCAGAATTCATGACACACTTATCCTTCCTTATTCACAAACACAGAGAATGTGTTTCGACTTTTCAAGAAAGGTGGAAAAGATAAACAAAGGAATACAGACCAGTGAGTCTCACATCAGCGGTAGGGAAACTATTGAAGAAAATTCTGAATGAGCGACAAGGTTTGTTTAAGGATAATCAGATTGGCTCTGTCAGAGGAGGTCATGCCTAATAAATTTAATTAGAGCTTAAAAAGTGTTGCTGGAGAAGCGCAGCAGGTCAGGTAGCATCAAAGGAACAGGAGAATCCGACTTATCACCATCAGCTTAATCTTGTTCCACTATCGTATTCCCAGCGCCCCTCCCCCAAGTCCCTCCTCCCTATCTTTTATCTTAGCCTGCTTGGCACACCCTCCTCATTCCTGAAGAAGGGCTTATGCCCGAAACATCGATTCTCCTGTTCCTTTGATGCTGCCTGACCTGCTGCGCTTTTCCAGCAACACATTTTTAAGCTCTGATCTGCAGCATCTGCAGTCCTCACTTTCTCCTAATACATTTGATTGCATTTTTGAAGAGGTGATCAGGTTTGTAGATAAACAGGGTACACGTTATTATAGGTCTTTCAGCTCCACTATCAAGGTTTAGACTATCTCTCCTTCTGTGCATCTCTGGATCACCTGACCCTCTTACTTAAAGGGGCAGCACACATCCAACCACATTCATCACAGTATGAGAGAGAGAGAGAGAGTGGCAGTCAAAGGCTGTTTGTGTGATTGGAGGCTGATGTGTAGTGATGTATTACAGGAAGTAGTGCTGGGTGCTTTATTGATTGTGCTTTATATCAATGATATGGATAAGAATGTGAAGAGGGATAGTAATTAAGTTTGCAAAAGACACAAAGATTGACCAGGTGGTGATAGTAAGGAAGAAAGACTTAGGTTACAGGAAGACAAAGATGGATTGGTCAGATGGGCATCTAAATAGCAGAGTGAATTTAACCCAGAAAATTGTGAGGTGATGGACATTAGAAGAAGTAAGAATACAAAGTAGTACTCAAGGAATGGCAGGAAAATAGGAAACTCAGAAAACCAAAGGGATTTTTGGATATTTACAACAGATTCCAGAAGGTAGCACAACAGGTTAATTGGCTGTTTAAGAAGCCATTCAGGACACAACTTTATCAATTATAATAGAAGTTACATGTGCAGCATCATACTGCTTGTGAAAAACAAAAATGAAGATGATTTTGAGTTGGGCTGGCCCTTGTCAGACTTCATGTCTGCTTCTGCCACATATCTCACCAGAACCCTTGTCACTCAAACCCCGATAAGATTCCCCTATAGACACATCAGCAAAACACAAAATGTGATAGCAAAGATGGAAGGCGAGACAAAAAGACAGAGGGAGACCAAGAAAGAAAGGTCAAATAAGTATAAGAAACAGACTCGGGAGCAGAGAGAGAAAAAAAAGTCAGCAAAAAAGAGAAAAGATAGCAGACAGAGGGCTAACAAAGGTAGGGACAGACAGATATAGAGGACAAAAGACAGTGACAAAAACAGTCATGGAGGAGAGGCAAAGCCAAAGACAGTGACAGCAAAGGCAGACAGAGAAGACGGAACATCTGGTCACTTTGCATTGTTAACTCTGTTCTTTTTCCCTTTTCTGCCAGGTGATGGATGCAAACGTGCCCTCAGAGACTCTGCAGCATCAGAGTAAACTGATGGAGACCATCTCCAAACTTTTCAACAATAATCAACTCAGTGACATCAATTTGATGGTGAACTGTAAGCTTGCCCTGAAAGCTCACAGATTTGTCTTGGCTGTGCACAGTGATGTCTTCAAATCCATGCTCGACAGTGAACGTTGGCCTGATTCTGTAGACCATGTTGTTCACCTGACTGAGGACGAGGACTGTCTTGCCCACTTTGAAGAATTTGTGAGTTACCTCTACAGTGGGACAATCACACTCGACACTGAGAATGTGCTACCCCTTCACGTTTTATCAGAGAAGTACAACGTCCAGGAGCTGAGAGAAAGTACTCAGAGCTTCATGTTAGTTAATGTGACATCCCCAAGCACTTATAACCATGCCATTACTTGGCACAAATATGCCAACCTGATTGGCCTTCGCCAACTGGAAGAAGAATGCCTTAAGTTTATAACCTGGAATACCAACACTGTGATCAAGTCACCAGACTGGACACTGTTAGAACCATATCAACTCTCTGCACTGCTCCAAAGATCCGACATGGTGGTCGAAGATGAAGTGGTCCTTTTTCAAGCCCTGGTGAGTTGGCTCTCCCTGCATCCAAACTATGCTGAGGAAATGTTGGCCCATATTAGGTATCCGATGATGCCTCCTGAGAAACTGTTTGACCTGTTAAGCCCGGGAAGCCTACCTGACAGCATTGCATCCTACCTCTGCCGGGAAAGCCTGCTGGTCTACCAAGCTCATGTCTTGTCAATGGAAACCATTAGCCAACGCAACAATATGGCTGCCAATCCTTTTACCATGAGGATTTACACTTCAGAAAGGTTCAGCCAAGTTTGGGACATCTCGGGATATAAAACAATGAATAAAATTGCTCTTAGTAAATGTTTATCTACAAGACATTTCCAACTGAAAACTGAATGGAATGTCAACTATTCTCCAAAAGGTCATCAGATTTTAAACTACACGCACCATATATATCTTCCTGAAGTTGTGCAAGATGATGACTTTTCGACATTAACTGTCAGGCTGGGAAGCTGTGAACCAGCAGACATGAAGCACACTCACAAGATATGTATCCTGCTCTACCAGTGTATCAATAGTCAGTGGTTTGTGGGTGATGTCCAGACCCTTGAGGTTCCACATACAGGGGAAGCTAAAATAAATGATCTGATCCCCTTATCAAAGAGGGACAGATACATTAGTAATGGCACCATGAAGGTACATCTCATCACTCAAACCAATTGGGAAAATGAAGAAGAAATATAGTGAAGTATCATATCCAACTCTTTGGTAATACACTTTAAAATGGATGAGGCATTTCAGTTATGCTGAGAGATTGTTTTTCCTAAAGCAGATATGGTAAAGATGATATTTCATAGAAATGTTCAATATTCTGAAGGGTTTTGACTGATAAATTGCAAAGGAATAATTTCTTTTCACAGAAGCATGTGGAACCAGACAATACAGATTTCAAGTGATTAACACAAAAACATGAGGATTACTAAGACTTTTTTAATGCAATAAGTTCTGATCAGAACTATAGTGTTTAAAAGAGTGATAGAAATAAAATCAATAATAAGGAATTTGGGGAATCGGATAAATATATTAAATTAAAAGACACCTACCTGCTCTTGTCCAAAGAGCAGAGGAATAAGAATCTTTTGCAATGAGCATAGACAGAATAGTTTGAAAAGCCAGACTCATTCTCAAGTCTCTTTCCAACCGTTGGATTTAAGAAGTTTTTTTGTGCTTCATAACACTATTTCTTCAGCCAAGAATCTTTAATTCTTTTGTAAAAATAAATTTCACAACTTGTCACGCCATCTTGAAAGATTTGTGTGAAACCTCATCCAGGAACTTGAATCATCTTTGAGACGTGAATGAACATAAAGCAGTTGAGAGAAATCAATGTAGCAGATGCTGATCCATCAGAAGATGAAATGTAATGTCACCTGAAGGAATTTGGACAGTACCTGAATTAAATGCTGGAGGAATTGAACTGATTGTTCACAGAATATTAGAGAAATAAATATCTTCAAACTGATCTCTTTAGGGACCAGTGAATTCTGCCTTTAGAATGCTGTGTAGCATAATTGGAGTTTTATGATGGGGCTTCACCTTATTGGCACCACAACCCTTCGTGTGGTGAGTGTTGCTCTTGACATCCTCTTGGACATTTTTCAAATAACATCAAGCCTAATTGGGAGTTATAGCTAAACCAAACCAGATAAGTATGGCAAAAGATACTTCCCTGAAGGATGTTAAACAAGATAATATGATCAGCGTTATTAAGACAATTTTTTTATTGTGGTTTTATTTAATTGAATTCATATTTGCCCAAGTAAAACTGAAACCCTTCTAAGCAGTTGTCAACAACTCTGACTGTTTACACTTCACATCAAACAAACTCATGGATGAGATACAATTACCTCCCTCTCTACATTACCCCATAATTCTTGGCCAGATAAAATGGGAGATGTGGATTCAAATACTGCCTGCAACAACCTTTATAGATAGGATAAAATAGATTAATGATCCTTTTCAAATGTTCCATTGAAAGAATTCTGGATCTCTTAAGATAACAAGGAGTAAAATCAATGTTTATTCTGAACAATCTGATCATATTCTCCAAGGAAATGTTCAGCACATTTAGATAGAGGGTAACACTGTCTCTACACAGTCCCTTCAAGTATTTTCTAGGGCAGTCACAGTTTGAGTTAGATTGAGCATGTTGAAGACAGAATGAATACTCTTCTGGATGGCAATGACAACAAAAGGACATGGAAATAATGTCACTTTCCTGCACTGAAATGGATGATCAGCCATGACCCAAGTAAATCGCAGAGGAAACTCAACGGGCTGAATGGCATAATCTTGTTCCAATAGCACAGATAAAGAGTAAAACTCTATCTGTACTGCCCCAAACAGTTCCAAGCAAGGACAACACCCAAGTTAAATACACAATGGCACTCCCTTTACAAAGGGGCATTCAACATACCCAATATCATCTATCAAGATACAATGCATAAAGTGACTACTAACAAATTTGCTAATTTGGCAAAGTATGGATTAGATGCTGTTTAAATTGTTTTACTTATATATTTGCATGCCAGGTAACACACAGGGTCACGAAACAATGAAGATCACTCTACAACAGTCCAAAGATGTGTAGGTTAGGTGAATTGGCCATGCTAAACTGCCCATAGTGTTAGGCAAAGGGGTAAATGTAGGGGAATGGGTCTGGATGGGTTGCTGTTCGGAGGGTCGGTGTGGACTTGTTGGGCCAAAGGGCCTGTTTCCACACTGTATCTAATGTAATCTAATCTAATCTAATGTATCTAATCAAATAGTTCCAGGGAAGTTACAAACTGGGTTACAGGCAGTAAAGCTTTATTTACACTGACAGTTCAGACACTCCTTCTAGACTGCCTCAATGAAACACTTACTGTAATGGCAAAATACAGATGATGGAAAGTACAGTGGCAAACTGCACTTAATCGTGTTCATTTAGGTAATCCCAAGAAATTAGCAGGATTATATGTTGTACAGTGCTTCCTCTACACGTGCCATTAAAAACCTGGTGCAACGCAGGCTAGATTGCAGGCTAAACATTCCTTGACACCATCCATTCAAAGATTGCCAGTTGTTAAATGTCTGACAGCTGGCGTTGAAGCTGGAAACCAAATTCCAAACATGAACCATTATAAAAGTCCATACCTTCACCAACACACAAGGTGCAGAAGGTCACTCTTTATGTACGCTCAAGGTATGTTATGAATCAATTTCCCAACCAATGTTTCTATAATCTGAACCATACAATTAATATATCATTATCAATAATTCCATAAGCACACTAATGGTACCTCGACATTGCTTGACCATACACTTCAGTCTATCACACAAAAGTGTTAACTGAGCTTTAAATTATTTCAAAAACGTTCCATCATGCAATCTCAGAACACATCCAGTCCAGGTTAGAGACAGAGTAATGCTCCCCCTGTACTATCAAACAGTCCATGGTCAGGAATATCTTTCATTAGAAACAAAGTAATGGTCTCTCCAGACTGTTCCATTACTGTCTATACAGGAATAGAACAACTAAAATACAGATGGTAGTTCCTGCTAATTTGATTCACAAAATTGAGAAATAACATGAATTCTTGAAGTGAAGCTCCTTTATATTGCCAATGTCTGACCAACTCAGATACAGACTGATAGTAAATGCATATTAGAAACCAATATTCATGTAAATATAATAATGATTTATGCACAAGGGTATATATATATATATATTACATTAAGCTCTGTCAACTTAGTATCCCAAAAGCTGAGTCTGTTTTCAAATGTTAAATGCTTTGCATTCTCTACACACTGTGTCACCTTAGCAAAATCATGAACTAAAGGGAATCCCCCATCAGATTGAAGTTTCCCAGTTTTGTTCCCCATTTCCCACACTGTAAGTCTTGATCCTAGCAGTCCTCTGTGAACAAGTTATATTTTCCATATCCAGTTAGTATGACAATGATTCAAGTTTTCATTACGTTTTGGACTTGCTAACATATTGCTCATATCAAAAATCTGTCAAACAAATGATAATTACCATAAGACCATAAGACATAGGAGTGGAAGTAAGGCCATTCAGCCCATCGAGTCCATTCCGCCATTCAATCATGGCTGATGGGCATTTCAACTCCACTTACCAGCATTCTCCCCGTACCCCTTAATTTCTCGAGACATCAAGAATCTATCAATCTCTGCCTTGAAGACATTTAGCATCCCGGCCTCCGTTGCACTCTGCGGCAATGAATTCCACAGGCCCACCACTCTCTGGCTGAAGAAATATCTCCGCATTTCTGTTCTGAATTGACCCCCTCTAATTTTAAGGCTGTGTCCACGGGTCCTAGTTTCCTCGCCTAACGGAAAAAATTTCCTAGCATCCACCCTTTCCAAACCATGTATTATCTTGTAAGTTTCTATTAAGTCTCCCCTTAATCTTCTAAACTCCAATGAATACAATCCCAGGATCCTCAGCCGTTTCTCGTATGTTAGACCAACCATTCCAGGGATCATTCGTGTGAATCTCCGCTGGACACGCTCCAGTGCCAGTATGTCCTTCCTGAGGTGTGGGGACCAAAACTGGACACAGTACTCCAAATGGGGCCTAACCAGAGCTTTATAAAGTCTCAGTAGTACAATGGTGCTTTTATACTCCGACCCTCTTGAGATGAGTGACAACATTGCATTTGCTTTCTTAATCACGGACTCAACCTGCATGTTTACAACACAATGTAAACAGTTTTGTGTACATGATTAAACTTATCTTGAATTTACTTATGATAAGTAATTAGTTTGAATCATTATTTTATATGATCTTGTCCTTTCTGTCCTTTTTTCTTTTTGTGAACACTCTTCTACTACTCACACACACCTACTCATGGGCTGCAATCAGGGGCAGAAATACACTAAGGAGGCAGAAGCCAGATATAAGTCTCAGATTTGATTTCATATAAATTTGCTGGAGCCTTTCCCAGTTGATGAGTCACAGGATCATGTGACTAGGCTCTGTGTCTGGTGTGCAGACTCGCTGGACCTGAGGACAGTTGATAAAATAAGACTCAACTTCAAACTGCTCCCATCTTGGGATGATACAACACAGAGGAAACTAATCTAGCCTAATATAGTTTGGCACTTCGCCAAGGATCCAACAATGCAGTTTAAGTTGAAATGGTCCATTTGAAGTCCTGCTGATTTGCCTCTCCCTGAATCCAAGCCACATTGAGGAAAAGCTGGCCCATTATTAGGCACTCAATAACGCTTCCTGAGAAACTGTTTGACCTGGTATAACCAAGACACTTACCGGAGGACAACACCATCTATCGCTGCTGGGAAGGCCTGCTGATACACCAAGCTTATGTCTTGTTATTGGAAACCACTGGACAAGGCAGTAAAAATCTTGCCAGCTCTTTTCAAAACTCTTACAATCATTCATACATTTATTTATTGTCACTATATTCTGTTAAAAAATACAATGGAAAATGTAGGACTGTGCCTCAACCAGATGGAATGGTAGCTCAGTGGTTGGCACTGATGCCTCACAGCACAAGGGACCTGGGTTCAGTTCCAGCTTCAGGTGACTGTCTGTGTGGAGACATTTTCCTATGTCTCTGTGGGTTTCCTCCAGGTGTTCCAGTTTCCTCCCATTGTCTGAAGGTGTGCAGGTTAGGTGAGTTGGCCATGTTAAACTGCCCATAGTGTTCAGGGACCTAGGCTAGGTGCATCGTCAGGGGTAAATGTAGAGTAATAAAGAAGAGGAACAGGTTTGAGTGGGAATATTATTCAGAGGGTCAGTGTGGACTTGTTGGGCTGAAGAGCCTGTTTCAACACCGTAGGAATTCTATAATTTCCCGACGCCATCTTAAAACACAGAAAAATAAACCAAAACATAGAACTTACTTAAAGGCAGAAAAAGAAAGAAATAAAGGAAAAGTGTTCAAATTTTCAGTGCTTCTTGTTAAGTGCTGTGCCGTTGTGGCTAGGCATGAGTCTCATTCACTGTGCCACCACTGCTGGAACGAAAGCTGTCACGTTTTGGTGCCATTTCACCTCCATGGACATCTTTGCCACTCTGAATCCTCGCAGGACCTCACCAATGCAGATGCCACTGATGCTGGCAGGTACCGTACCAACCCAAAATCAACTCCGCTACTGCCATGAGGCTGCATTGTGCCCACCTCGCAATGCAGCTGCTGCCAATGCAACTGAGTCTCATATTATACTAAAACCTCGCCTCTGCAGCTGTGGCCAGGAGTTGGCACTAGGAACGTCTCGCCAGTGCAGAAGCTGCTGGGAACGCAAACTTGCTTCCAACGTTGCTGCCATGAGCTGGGCCCACTCGAGTCCACGCTGAGCTCACTCATCGCTGCCAACCATGCTTCAATATGAGGCAAGTAAAATAAAAGAGAAAAACAGAAAAGTAAAACAAAAGTTGGTGTTCAGCAAATAATCTTAAATATAGAGTCATATTAATGTCAGGGACATTGCCCAATCCATCAGACATTTCACCATCAGGTTGGGGGTTCGTGAGACCTAGGGACAGAATAGTGCAACATAAATATCACCACGTGTTTTTGGAAACATGGGAGATGGGTGAGATACTAAGTGAGTATTTCGCATCAGTGTTTACTGTGGAGATGAATATAGAAGCTAGAGAACATAGAGAAAGAGTAATATCTTGAAAAGTGTTTAAATTACAGAGGAGGTGAGCTGGATGTCTTAAAATACATCAAGGTGTATAAGCCTTGGGAATGATGAGGCGCATCCCAGAACTTTGTGGGAAGCTCAGAAAATGGTTGTTGGGCCCCTTGCTGAGATATTTATATCATTGATAGCCTCGGCTGTGGAGCCAGAAGACTGGCTAATGTGGTTCCATTATTTAAGAAAGGTAATGAAAAGCTGAGGAACTACAGACCACTGAGCCTGATGACAGTGGTGGGTAAGTTGTTGGAGGGGATTCTGAGGGACAGCATTTATATGGAAAGTCAAGGACTGATTGGGGATAGTCAATATGGCTTTGTGCTTGGGAAATCGTGTCTCACCAACGTGATTGAGTTTTTTTGGAAGTGACAAAGAAGTTTGATGAAGGCAGAGTGGTGGACTTTGTATGGACTTCAGCAAGGTGTTCCACAAGGTTCCACAGGGGACACTGGTTAGCAAGGTTAGGTCACATGGAATTCAGGAAGACCTAGCCATTTGGATACAACATAAGGTTGAAGGTAGGGTACAGAAACTGGTGATAGACAGGTGTTTTTTGGAATGGAAGCCTTATGAACAGCAGTGTGCCTCAAGGATCAGTGCTGGGTCCACAGATTTTTGGCATTTGTACAATTAATTTAAATGTGATTATAGAAGGAATGGTTAGTAATTTTGCAGATGACATCAAAATTAGTTGTGTTGTGAATACTGAAGAAGGTTATCTCAGTGTACAATATGACTTTTATCTGATGGGCTGAAGAGTGGCAAATAGAAATTAATATATGTAAATGTAGGTTGATGCATTTTAGTAAGGTAAATCAGGGCAGGCCTTGTACACTCAATGGTCAGATCCTGGGGCCTGTTGCCAAACAAGCAAAGGTGGTAGTGCAGGCCGATAGTTTCTTGAAAGTGGAGTTACAGGTAGATGGAGGTGGGGGGCGGGGGGGGTGCTGAAGAAGACTTCTGGTACATTTGCCTTTATTGGACAGTGTAGAAGTTCAAATGTAATGTTACAGCTGTACAGGACATTGCTTAGGGCAAGTTGTAAGTTTGCTCACTGTGTTAGAAGGTTTATTTTCAGACATTTCATCACCATATTAGGTAACATCATCAGTGAGCCTCTTGTGAAGTACTGGTGTTATGCCCAGCACATTTCTATTTATGTGTCTGAGGATGTGTGATATCATTTCCAAATCTTTTTTCTGAGGATGGTAGATGGGATCCAAATCGATGTGTTTATTGATGGAGTTCTGATTAGAATGCCATGCTTCCAGGAATTCTCGTGTATGTCTCCGTTTAGCTTGTCCTTGGATTGATGTGTTGTCCCAGTGAAAGTGGTGTCCTTCTTCATCTATATGGAAGGATACTAGTGATGGCAGGTCATGTCTTTTTGTAGCTAATTGGTGTCCTAATGGCTAGTTGTCTATCTGTTTGTACAAATCTTCTCAAAAATCACTAATTGCTCAGGGCACTTTTGGAAAGCTGCATTCAATTCTGGACTTAAAATGGAACACAGGGGCAACATTTGCATGCAGAGGATGATATGCATACAGAATGAGCTGCCAGAGGAAGGGGTGGAGGCGAATACCATCTCAACATTTAAAAGCCATCTGGATGGGTACATGAATAGGAAGGGTTTAAGAGGGAAGTGGACCAAATGGACAGCGAAGGTTACTTCAGATTACAACAGGACCTTGATCAGATGGGCCAATGGGCTGAGAAGTGGCAGATGGAGTTTAATTCAGATAAATGTGAGGTGCTGCATTTTGGGAAAGCAAATCTTAACAGGACTTTTACACTTAATGGTAAGGTCCTAAAGAATGTTGCTGAACAAAGAGACCTTGGAGTGCAGGTTCATAGCTCCTTGAAAGTGGAGTCACAGGTAGATAGGATAGTGAAGAAGACGTTTAGTATGCTTTCTTTTGTTGGTCAGAGTATTGAGTACAGGAGTTGGGAGGTCATTGGTTAGACCACTGTTGGAATATTGCATGCAATTCTGGTCTCCTTGTATCGGAAAGATGTTGTGAAAATTGAAAGGGTTCAGAAAACATTTATAAGGATATTGCCAAGGTTGGAGGATTTGAGCTATAGGGAGAGGATGAACAGGCTGGGGCTGTTTTCCCTGGAGCGTTGGAGGCTGAGGGGTAACCTTATAGAGGTTTACAAAATTATCAGGGGCATGCGTGGGATAAATACACAAAGTCTTTTCCCTAGGGTTGGGCAGTCTAGAACTAGCGGGCATAGGTTTAGTGTGAGAGGGGAAAGATATAAAAGAGACCTAAGGGACAACTCTTTCACGCAGAGGGTGGTACATATATATGGAATGAGCTGCCATAGGAAGTGACGGAGACTGGTACAATTGCAACATTTAAAAGTATTTGGATGGGTATATGAATAGAAAGGGTTTGGAGGGATATGGGCCAGATGCTGGCAGGTGGGACTAGATTGGGTTCGGATATCTGGTTGGCATGGGCGGGTTGGACCAAAGGGTCTGTTTCCGTGCTGTACATCTCTATGACTCTAAATGATAGCCAATATGATTAGATTAATTTAGGATTAATTTATCTTGTCAGCATGGACCAGTTGGACCAAAGAGTCTGTGTCTGTGCTGTACAACTACATGACTCAAAGGCAGCTAGCATTTGCCTTTGTTTTAATGCGTAAAGAGATGATGAGAGACTGTTTATTATATGGGACTAATGATGTTACTATGCAAAAATGTCTACTAGTTCAAGCCCAAAAGGTCTACAAACAGATATTACAACTGGCTTTATCTTGGAAAATGAAGCAAGTAGAGCATGTGAGTTGCAGGGTATTCTGATGGAAGTGGACACCCATGCAGTCCGATTTATCTTGAGGAACACCACTTCAATAAGGGCAATTGCATGGCCTCACACAGGGCACATCCTGAACAGAGGGACTGTAGGTCAGCCCACAGCAAAACCCCAGTCAAAGCCCAGCCTCGGCCAACATTGAAAATTTTCTTCAGGATCCAGGTTGGCAGCAAAAGAGTCCCACTTAACCTAAGTTGAGTAAGAGAAGTCTGAGGGCGGTATCCAAGAGAGTATACAGCCTGCAAAGTTGAGCAACAACAGGTTTGGATGAGTTACATTGCTTAGCAACATCCAAATCGGAATTAACTAAACATCTGGTTAAATGCTTCCCCAATTCTAATGGAGGTCGATTCCAGCACAGCAATTTCAGAGATTGCAGAACCAGTTTGTAACAAATTCACTCTGGCCTCTAAACCTTAAGTTTATGTAAAACATCCGCTATACAGTGGAACATTTACAGATTAATGGTGCAACTTTGGTCTGGTCTTGTATAAAGAAGCAGCTGGTTCAGTTAACACTGATTATAGTAAAATGCTCAGGCCCGAGCTTGATGGGGTGACATTGGTTGAAAAAGATTCAGCGTGATTGGATCAACATTTTTCGATTACACAATGGCTGCCTGAGTGAAGTCCTAACTAAATATCTCAAAGTTTTTCAGGAAGGTCTGGAGGCTATCAAAGGAGCCAAGGCCACCTTGCATGTTGACTAGAAAGCAATTCCATGATTCTGCAAGGCCTGCCCACTGCCATTTGCCTGAAGGACGAAAGCATAGGCACCAATCAGAAGGTGGGAAAGCGATGGAATCGTCAAACCAATCCGGTTGGTGGAATAGGCAGCACTGGTCATATTGGTTGTGATACCTAACAGGTTGGTTCACCTTTGTAGGGATTTTGAACGCATGGTAAATTGATTATTGAAGCTGGATAAACAATGAATCTGTTGCAAAGCTGATTGGGGGGTGTGCACTCAGGGGGAGGGTCTGTCCTCCATGAAGCCACACATGAGCCATGCTTGCTTGCAATTGTGGTTAGATGAGGATTCCCCCAATTATGTTACAATTAATACTCATCAGCATTTGTACCAATTTACGGGACTGCTTTTTGGGGTATCATCAGCCTATGCTATTTTTCAGTGAATGATAAAGAATATTTTATATGATCTACCCTAGGTCACTACTTATCTAGATGACATACTAATAACAGAATTAATAAGGAGAACTTGTAGCAAAATTGGATGTAGTCCTTAACATTTCTCTGAGGTGGGTATAAGTCTTAAAAGGGAAAAATGTGTGTTCCTGGCACCCCAAATGACCAACTTGGACAACAGTCAATAAGACCAGATAATATCCAATGGAAAATAAAAATGAAGGTGATTGAATGTGCCTGAGATCCCACCTCAGTACCAGATCTTAAGTCTTTATTTGAGTTGATGCTCCTCAGATGCTGACCTGTAGTGCTTTTCCAGCAATCCTTTTCAACGCCAGATCTTGGTATTGACATATGATGCCTCCCCATATAGCATGGGGACAGGTGCAGAATGTAAATTTGCCCAGATAGAGAAGGAAGGCTTGGCGGGCATACTTGGAATCAGTAAGTTCTACTAATGCCTTTATGGATGTACATTTGTAATAATAACAGACCACAAACCCTTGCTAGGTTTTCTTAAATAGGACAAGGCAGTAGCAGCCATCGCTTCAGGCCGAATTCAGTGGTGGACCTAATACTAAATATGTACAAGTTGGAGTACTATCCGGGAGCAAATGCAGAGTCATTTCTCATTACAGATACGCTACCGGTGATACCGCTGCTGGAAGAATCTGCAATGTTTTTAAACTTTCTGGACGCACTTCCAGAGTACTCAAAATCTGAGAGTTTGGACAGAGAAAGATGCGACGCTAGCAAAAGTGAAGTAGCTGGTAGTGATGAGGGAAATCCAAAGGGCCATCATAACTAGAATTGAAACCTCTTTGACCTCAGAGAGACCAGATCTCAGTCGAAGATGGCATGTTATTATGGGAAGCAAGTGTGATTGTCTTGAACAAAAGTCACCACCAGATTCTGGCTGAACTCTATGACATTATCCAGGGGTAAACAATATAAAAACTTGGCGAGACTTTAGGTCTCGTGGCTAGGATTGGATGCAAACATAGCTGTGTTGGTGAAATAGTACCAACAAGGACAATAATTACCACCAGTAGTTCCCCCACATTCATGGGAATGGCTGGATAAACCCTGGACTCAGTTACTCATCGACTATGCAGGTCCTTTCTCGGGTCAATGTTTTTAGTCATTATGGATACCCGCTTAAGATGTTTGGAAATGCATAGAGCTCATTAATCAAACACGTGAACAATGAAAGAAAAACCGCACACATCTTTTGCAATTTATGGACTCCCCGAAGTATTGGTCACAGATAATGGGCCATTGTTTACCAGCAGGGAATTTGAGCATTTCACACAGTTGAATGGTATGTGTCATCTAAGGACAGCTCCATACCATCCATAATCCATTGGTCTGACAGAAAGAGCAGTCCAAATTCTGAGGCAGACTTAAAGAAACAGCCGCTGAAAATGTGTTGCTGGTTAAAGCGCAGCAGGTCAGGCAGCATCCAAGGAGCAGGAAATTCGACGTTTCGGGCACAAGCCCTTCATCAGGAATGACATTGTCGAATTTCCTGTTCCTTGGATGATGCCTGACCTGCTGTGCTTTAACCAGCAACACATTTTCAGCTCTGATCTCCAGCATCTGCAGACCTCACTTTTTACTTAAAGAAATAGCCTACAGCCTCCCTAGATGTGAAACTGTCCTTGTTCCTATTTGGTTGTTGGTCTGCCCTAATGCAGCTACAATGATAACCCCAGCAGATTTGCTAATTTGGAGAAGACTCTACACCAGGTTAAATATGATATCCTGGGATCTTGTGGGGGTTGGGTGCCAGATGAAGTGGCATCAGGGACTCCAATGCCAGGCACAAGACTCCAGTAAGCAAGAGAGACAGTTTATTTCAAGGTACAAAGTTTGATGGAGGAACCACAGGGACGGCCCTGTACAGGTAAGAGGCATAGCTGATGTGAGGTCAGGTGCAGAGATGTTTTCATGTGCAGGTACATGAACTATAGGAAAGCCGCAAACTCGCAAAGGGCACAGGAGCAGTACTTAGCCGGCTCCCCCATTGCTTTTTTGGCTGATTCCGAATCTGTAGGTTTTTCGTCTCCGTTAGGCACTGAAGATATCTCGCTATCTGAGATGCACGTGGTAGATGCCATTGCCTCGATACCTTTGTCTCCTGAATCAGGGAATGAATTTCTTCCAAGACTGTCCAGCCACAAGAAGTGAGTTAATGCGTATTCCATACCACCTGTATCAGAGGCAGAGTTGGAGGAAGCTGGCCCAGTGCCAAAACATTCAAGGAGAAACTACAAAAAAAGAACTGGCCTGTGTCCTCAGACTCAAAAAGGGACCATGTATATATTGGGGGTGGGCGTTTGCACTCACTTTTTGGTTTCCTCAAAAAGCTCCTTCTCTGTTTCTGGTCGCACTTCAGTCCCACGTTCCTGATTTTCGGACACCCAGTATGAAGGGGGAGGGAGACCTCCCCTTGGGTCTGCGCCTAGGCCTGGCCAAACTGGCCATAAACAGGTCCAGGCAGTGGGCCATGGAAGGGGTTGTTAAGGCCGACTGCCTTCCCCTTTTCCACGGTTACATTAGAGCCCGGGTGTCTCTGGAGAAGGAGCACGCGGTGTCCACCAACACCCTTGAGCTGTTCAGAGGCAAGTGGGCACCGCAGGGATTGGAGTGTATTATTTCCCTCTCCAACTCTATTTTGATTCAATCCCTGCCCTCCCCTTCACTGTTTGATTAGACAGCATTGCCCTTTGATGTGAAGGGCACTGCTTGCCATTGGCCACTTGGGTGTTTCTTTTCTTCCTGGTGGTGGAAACTGAATAAAGATTCATGCACCTTGTGTCTTTCACTGTGTCTCACACCTGCGCATACACAACATGGGTGCGGGGGGAAAAATAAGCACTACCGCAGTTAGGCTGCAGTGTTGGGGTAATGAAAAAAAACTAAAAAAAAATTGGAGTGTATTTTGGTTCATCCCCTTTAAGCACATAAAAAGACGGGTCCTGTATCAACTGCTGCTGCATACCATCCACCTCTTCTCCCTCATCACCGTCCGGAAACACCTTGGCATTTGCCACCGGGTGGTGGGGGTCCCTAGTGGAGGGCTCTCTACATGGTAGTCCTCCCCCTTTCTCTCTGGGATCTGGGGTGGAGGGTGCTGCACTCAGCGGGCCCCTGCAACTTCAGATTGTGGTGGTTCACAAAATCCCAGCCCAACTGCTTGTTCTGTGGTGCTGTGGTGTCAATGGACTGTGTATATATTGAGTGGGTGCCTGCACCCCCTTTTCAATTTTCTAAACAACCTCTTTCTATGTTTTTGGTTGCACTTCAGTCCCACACTCCTGATCTTTGGGCACCCGGTACAGAGGGGGGAGGACAGGTCTGAGGACGTCCTCGTGCATCTGCTCCTGGACCTGGCCATAACTGGTCCAGGAAGCGGGCCGTGGAGGAGGTCGCTATGGCCTACTGCCTGCCCTTCATCTGCGGTTATGTTAGAGCCCGTGTGTCCCTGGAGAGGGAGCATGCGGTGTCCACCAACACCCTTGAGCTGTTCAGGGACAGGTGGGTACTGCAGGGAGTGGAGTGTATTATTTCCCCCTTCAATTCTCTTTTGATTTAATCCCTGCCCTCCCCTTCACTGGCTACTCAGGTGTTTCTTTTCTTCGTGGTGAAGAAAATTGAATATAGATTTGTACACCTTATGTCTTTCACTGTGTCTCATACCTGCACATACAAACATGGCTGCTGGGGAAAAAACAAACAAAACAAAAGGTGTATCAGACATCCTGTTCACTCTGAGAGTTGGTTCTGAGGGAGCTGCTTCGGTATCAAGGACTCTCCATGTGTAAATAATGGGGTACTTGGCGATGGGATATTGGTGATGGGATATCAGTGATGGGATATCAGCCTCTATGGAGTTATTTCAGGAAGATATTGAGAAGATGTTACAACTTGTGACGGAACCTCGAGCTGCGGAACATGGTTACAGAATAAGGGGTAACTGATTTAAAGGTGAGATGCAGAGGAATTTCCCTTCTGCCAGAGGATGGTGAATGTCTGAGAGTTGTAAAGGCTGGATCACAGAAAATATTTAAAGAGGAAGCAGATATGTGCAACATTTTAGCAAAAAGCTTTGAGACATATGAGGCATTGAGACATATGAGGGGAGGGGAGGAGCTCCTGAACTGCCTGGAACCACCCAGTCAGTGTAACTTATTTTTAAAAAAATTAAAAATAAACTGGAGTGTCATAGATTCTGTTCATTAAGAACTGGCTCTGAGGGAGTTCTTAGATAAAAGGACTCTCCATATGTATATAAAGGGGGACTTTGTGACGGGATAATTGCCTCTCTGGAGTTACTGCATCTCCCTTCATTTTTGTCTGAATATGTCATGATTGGGCCACCAGTGGTCTTTAAAGAATCTTGTCTTTCTTTCAGAACATAAAATCCTAAAAAAAGAATGATTAAGTTCTACTGTGTACTGCTTGTGTGTGTAGTGGAAGCTCCAATTAAGGTGGGAGTTGGATTACTACCTGACAAGGAAGAGTGAGCAAGAGTACAGAGCGAAGGCGGGGGAAGGGCAGTAGGGCATGGTCTTTTGAAGCCCCATGCTGACAAGACAGACTCAACTGCTTCCTTCTGAGATGTAACAATTCTGTGATACTGAAGTAGCAGTACTTCACTCCTTGCACCCTGAGTGTTTGCACTTCCCTTAATATTTTCATGTAAATGATGTTGCAATCTTTCACCTTAAATTGTTGGTTTCAATGAAACAAGTTGTTTCTACACATATAGAACTTGATCAAGCCATTTTGTAGTCTGAGAAGAGGCTTTTGTTATGGGTAGTGACCAAATAGTTTTTGTGAAAGCAAAACAATTCTTAATGAACTGTCCTATTTAAATGGTAAGTGATCTGTACTTAACACTTCTGCTTTGTTGAATTAAAATCTAAAAGCCAGAATCCCTAGGTATCCCTCTCCATTTGTACCTTTTCTGAATATTCCTGTTTTATGTTAGTCCCTAGGTAAACCAATTCAGCTGTGAAATCTCTGAATGCCGTTGCCTGGAGGTGGTTTATCTGTGTATATTTACCAAGAGATGTTAATTCCTGTGTATGCCTGACCAGCCTCCTCTGTCACAGCGAAAACAGATTTAATTTGTTCATGAACAACAGACATTCTGGCACATATTTTGAGTAATTGGAAACACAAATGATTGGAGTGGTGGTGATGAATTAGTGAAGGAAAATAAATGACTTTTGGACGGTTGATATAAAATAGGAAAACAAGAGAAGAATTATCAACATACACTCTCTTTTGGTGCAATTGTAATGCCCCCTACCTCTGGACCAGGAAGCCTGGATTCAAGTTCACAGAATAAAACAGATGTGGAGGCTTTCAATAGGGTAAAAATAGGGTTACAATGATGTTGCCTGGATTGGACTGTATTAGCCATAGTCGAAAGTGAGCACTACAGATGCTGGAGGTTAGAGTGGTGCTGGAAAAGCGCAGCAGGTCAGGCAGCATCCGAGGAGCAAGAAAATCGAAGTTTCAGGCAAAATCCCTGATGAAGGGCTTTAACCCGAAACGTCGATTTCCTGCTCTTCGGATGTTGCCTGGCCTGCTGTGCTTTTCCAGCACCACTCTAGTCTTGACTGCATTCGCCATAGAGAAAACTTAGATAAACTTGGCCTATTTTTGCAAAAGCACCGGAGATGGTGGAGCGACCTAACAGAGGTACAGAAAATTATGAGGGGAATGGTTAGGGTGGAGAGTCAGTGTCTTTCTTCAAGGGTGGAAATGTCAAATACTGAGGGGCTGAAATTTAAGGTGAGAGGGGAAAAGTTCAAAGGAGATGTGCAAAGAAATTTTTTTTTACACAGAAGGTGATGGGTGCCTGGAACGTGCCCCCAGGTGAAGTAGTAGAAACGGATATGTTCGTCAAGTTTAAGAGGCATTTAGAACATAGAAAAATACAGCGCAGTACAGGCCCTTCGGCCCTCTATGTTGCGCAGACCGAAGCTACCTAACCTACACTAGCCCAATAACCTCCATATGCTTGTCCAATGCCCGCTTAAATGCCCATAAAGAGGGAGAGTCCACCACTGCTACTGGCAGGGCATTCCATGAACTCACAACCCGCTGAGTAAAAAATCTACCCCTAACATCTGTCCTATACTTACCATCCCTTAATTTAAAGCTGTGTCCCCTAGTAACAGCTGACTCCATTAGCGGAAAAAGGTTCTAACTGTCAACCCTATCTAAACCCTTAATCATCTTGTACACCTCTATCAAATCTCCCCTAAACCTTCTTTTCTCCGATGAGAAAAGCCCCAAGTACCTCAGCCTTTCCTCATACGATCTTCCTACCATGCCAGGCAACATCCTGGTAAACCTCCTCTGCACCCGTTCCAGTGCCTCCACATCTTTCCTATAGTATGGCGACCAAAACTGCACACAATACTCCAGATGAGGCCGCACCAGAGTCTTATACAACTGCAACATGACTCAGGACTCCGGAACTCAATTCCTCTACCAATAAAGGCCAGTACACCATATGCCTTCTTCACAGCACTATTTACCTGGGTGGCAACTTTCAGAGATCTGTGTACATGGACACCAAGATCCCTCTGCTCATCCACACCAAGTAGTCTACCATTAACCCAGTAATCTATCTTCTTGTTACTCTTACCAAAGTGAATGACTTCACACTCAGCTACATTGAACTCCATTTGCTACCTTTCTGCCCAGCTCTGCAACTTATCTATATCCCACTGTAACCTGCCACATCCTTCTTCGCTGTCCACAACTCCACCAACTTTCGTGTCATCCGCAAACTTGTTCACCCAGCCTTTAAGCCCCTCTTCCAGATCATTTATAAAAATGACAAACAGCAATGGTCCCAAAACAGATCCTTGTGGAACACCGCTAGTACCTGCGCTCCAAGATGAACCTATACCATCAACTACTACCCTCTGTCTCCTTCCAGCCAGCCAATTCCTAATCCAAACCTCTAATGCACCCTCAATGCCATACCTCCGTAGTTTTTGCATTAGCCTGCCATGGGGTACCTTATCGAACGCCTTGCTAAAATCCATATACACCACATCTACTGCTTTACCCTCGTCCACTTCCTTGGTCACCTTCTCAAAGAACTCAATAAGGTTTGTGAGGCACAACCTGCCCTTCACAAAACCATGCTGACTATCCTTGATCACATTGTTCATATCCAGAAGTTCATAAATCCTATCCCTTACAATTCTCTCTAAGACTTTGCCCACAACAGAAGTGAGACTCACTGGCCTATAGTTACTAGGGCTATCCCTACTCCCGTTCTTGAACAAAGGGACTACATTCGCTATCCTCCAGTCTTCTGGCACTATTCCCGTAGACAACGACGACATAAAAATCAAGGCCAATGGCTCTGCTATCTCCTCCCTAGCTTCCCAGAGGATCCTAGGATAAATGCCATCAGGCCCAGGGACTTATCTATTTTCATCCTTTCCAGTATTGCCCAGACCTCTTCCCTACATATCTCAAGGCCATACATTCTAATCACTTGTGACTCAATATTCACATCAGCAACAGTATCCTGTTCCTGAGTGAATACTGACGAAAAGTATTGATTTAGTGTCTCTCCAATCTCCTCCGCCTCCACGCACAACTTCCCACTACCATCCTTTACTGGACCGATACCTACCCTAGTCATCCTTTTATTCCTGACATACCTATAGAAAGCCTTTGGGTTTTCCCTAATCCTACCAACTAAGGACTTTTCATGTCCCCTTCACGCTGCTCTTAGCTCTCTCCTTAGATCCTTCCTGGCTACCTCATAACTCTCAATCGCCCCAACTGAACCTTCACGCCTCATCTTTACATAGGCCGCCCTCTTCCCTTTCACAAGGGATTCCAATTCCTTATTAAACCACGGCTCCCTCACAAGACCCTTTACTCCCTGCCTGACTGGTACATACTTATCAAGGACAACCATTAGCTGTTCCTTGAACAATCTCCACATATCATTTGTGTTCTTCCCTTGAAGCCTAGACAGGCACGTGAACAGGCAGAGAATAGAGAGATACAGAACATGTGGAGGAAGATGGGATTAGTGCAGAATGGCATCAAAATTGGCAAATTGGGCCAAATCTGTATTGTGCTGATGTATGACTTGAGTCCCATCTGCTCTAATAATGTAAATAGCATTTTGAACAGGCTGATAAAAAAGAAAACAACAGACCCCAGAAATGGGATTATTAGAGTATGCTTACAATGTACTGCTCCTCCTCAAGTCTGATGAATCAGTCCTCCTCTATGTTGAACACCACTTTATAGATACAATGTGGATGATCAGAATGTGAAAGGTGCTCTGAGTGGGAGACTTGAATGGCCACTGTGCCAGGCAGGTCTGAAAGGGCCTGCATCAAATTGTGAGTGAATCAACACGAGGAAATAAATGCACTTGACCTTATCCTCAGCAATCTACTTGTAACAGATTTTTTTATTTCAAAAATATACTTTATTCATAAATATTCATAAAATAATTTGATACACTGTACATTTGGTAATGCCATACATATGTCCACATTAACATACACAGTTTAGAATTTTCCTTTTTACATATAGGTCTGTGCATTTCTCTCTCCTACGCCCATATATTGAGCTGAGGCATCAGCAGAGCCCAAATGACTGCATGGGCCCCCTGATCTTCTTTAGACAGGCAGATGTTACACAGTGGTCTTTCCCCACCGCGCCTTGGCGGCAGCTGCCCCAAGCTTCAGCGCATCCCTCAACTGGACCTTGGAATGTGCCAGTCTACAACACTCAGTCGGGGTCAACTCCTTCAGCTGGAAGATCAACAGGTTTCGGACCGCCCAGACAGCGTCCTTCACTGAGTTGATGATCCTCCAGGCGCAGTTGATATTCGTCTCGGTGTGCGTCCCGGGGAACAGGCCGTAGAGCACGGAGTCCCACGTCACGGCGCTGCTCGGGACGAACCTCAACAAATACCACTGCATTCCTCTCCAGACTTCCTCTGCGTAGGCACATTCCAGAAGGAGGTGTGTGACAGTCTCGTCCCCCCCGCAGCCGCTTCGAGGGCAGCGTGCGGTGCGGCAGAGAGTCCGGGCGTGCATAAAGGATCTCACAGGTAGAGCTGGTGCTTGTTGGAAAGTTCTGGCGATGAGGCATTCTGCCAATTTGCTTTGACAGTCTGCTCAGGGAACCACTCAACAGGATCCGCCCTCTCCTTTTCCCGATGGACTTGTGGTCAAAGGTGTTTTTCTTCAGAAATTTCTCCACGAAGGACAGGTGGTACGGAACGGTCCAACTACTCGGAGCGTTCCGCGGCAGCGAGGCCAGGCCCATCCTTCGCAACACCGGGGACAGGTAGAACCTCAGTACGTAGTGACACTTCGTGTTTGCGTACCGGGGATCCACGCACAGCTTGATGCAGCCACACACAAAGGTGGCCATCAGGGCGAGGGTGGCATTGGGAGTGTTTTTTCCCCCATTGCACCGGTCTTTGTACATGGTGTCTCTTCGGACCCGGTCCATCTTTGATCTCCACATGAAGTGGAAGATGGCCCGGGTGACTGCGGCAGCACAGGTTCTGGGGATAGGCCAGGCAAGTGCCACATACAACAATACTGAGAGTACCTCGCACCTGATGACCAGGTTTTTTCCCACGATGGAGAGCGACCGTTGCTCCCATCTGCCTAGTTTCTGTCTCATCTTCCTGATTCGCTCCTCCCAGATCTTGGCGCACGCCCCAGCCCCCCCGAACCAAATACCCAGCACCTTCAGGTGGTCAGTCCTGACAGTGAAGGGGATATATGATTGGTCGGCCCAGTTCCCGAAGAGCATGGCCTCGCTCTTGCCTCGGTTTACCTTGGCCCCCGAGGCCCATTCGAACTGGTCGCAGATGCACAGAAGTCTGTGCACAGACAGCGGATCCGAGCAGAAAACGGCGACGTAATCCATGTACAGGGAGGCCTTAACCTGTAGGCCCCCGCTGCCAGGAATAGTCACCCCTCTCAGGCTCGCATCCTTCCTGATGGATTCGGCAAATGGCTCTATGCAACACACAAACAAGGCAGGAGAGAGAGGGCAGCCCTGCCTGACTCAGATCTGACTGGGAAGCTGTCTGATTCCCACCCATTGATTGAGACTGCATTGACAATGTTGGTGTAGAGCAGTCTGATCCAATTGCAGATTCCCTCCCCAAAGCCCATTTTGGAGATGACATCCCTCATATATGTATGCGATATCCTGTCAAAGGCTTTCTCCTGGTCCAGGCTGATGAGGCAGGTGTCCACCCCCCGTCTTGCGCGTAGGCGATCGTATCCCTGAGGAGTGCGAGACTCTCAGAGATCTTCCTGCCCGGTACAGCACAGGTTTGGTCGGGGTGGATCACCGCTCCCAGAGCCGACCTGACCCGGTTGGCGATGACCTTTGACAGGATTTTGTAGTCTGTGTTTAACAGTGAGATCGGTCTCCAATTTCTAATTTCGTCCCTCTCCCCCCTCCACTTGTAGATGAGGATGATGATGCCTTTCCTCATGGATTCACTCATGGTACCCGCCTGAAGCATACTGACATAAACCTCCAGCAGGTCCCGGCCAATCAAGTCCCACAGAGCGGAATAGAGCTCGACCGGTAAGCCGTCGCTTCCGGGAGTTTTATTCTTTTCGAAGGACTCGAGGGCCTTGGTCAGCTCATCCAGAGATAGCGGCAGGTCCAGCCTCTCTCGTGTTCCGTCATCTAGGACCTCCGTGAACGACTGGGAGGCCGCGCTGTCAGTTGGCTTCGCGTCATACAGACTGGCGTAGAAGGATTTACTGATCCTCATGACGTCAGCCTGAGATGACGTTATCGAGCCATCTTCTTCCTTCAGTCTGCTGAGCACGGAGCTCTCTTTGTGCACCTTCTGGAAGAAGAAACATGAGCACGTCTCGTCCTGCTCCACCGAGGGGACCCTGGACCGGAAGATTATCTTGGAGGCCTCTGAGGCAAAGAGTGAGGCTTGTTGGCCCTTCACCTCCTTGAGGTCCTCCGTGACATCGACCCCCAACGTCTGCAGCAGGAACAGGTTCTGCATACTTTTCTGGAGTTGGGACAGTTTTCCCCGCCTCTCTCTCGCCTCCTGAACACCTTTGAGGACGAAGAACCTCTTGATGTTCCCTTTTACTGTTTCCCACCAGTCTGCTGGAGACTCAAAGAGACACTTCATGGTTCTCCAACCTGTGTAATCCCTCTTGAGCTCCTCAATGTTTCCCGGGGTCAACAGCTTAGTGTTCAGTTTCCACGTTCCCTTACCCGCCCGCTGCTCGTCCTGTAGGTGACAGTCAGCCAGCAGGAGGCAGTGGTCAGAGAAGAACACCTGATTGACGTCGGTGGTTCTGACCGAGAACGTTCGGGACACAAACAGGTAATCTATCCTTGAGTGGATAGACCCGTCTGCCCGCGACCAGGTGTATCTACGCTGCGCTCCGTCTGCAGGGGCGCTGAAGACGTCGTGCAGCTTGGCATCTTTGACCGTTTCCACCAGGGCTCTGGACGTAGCGTCCAGTTTACTGTCCCCCCCCGCCGGATCGTCCATCTGCATCAATGATACAGTTGAAGTCTCCGGCCAGAATGACCGGCCTGGACGTAGCCAGCAACAGTGGAAGCTGCTGCAGGACGGCCAATCGTTCACTCTTATCCGCTGGGACGTACACATTGATTAGTCTTACGGGAGCGTTTCTGTATTTAACATCCGCGACGAGGAGGCGCCTGCCCACCACCTCCTTAACCTCGGAGATGGTGAAGTTGCCTCCTTGCAACAGGATCCCTAGGCCTGAGGAGCGGTTATCGTTGCCCCCCCGATCACACTGACGGCCCATGGGCCCACAAGCTCGACCACCTCCTGTAACTGCTGAGGTGCGGTATCCCACACGCCTGCAGAAACAGGAGGTCGGCTTTAACGCTGGCCAGGAAAGCCAGCGTTGAAACGCATCGCGTCGCTGATTTGATGCTACGCATGTTGATGCTGGCAATTTTCAACCCCATTTTAACAGTTTACAGGTTTACCGGTGTCCATTTGCTGCTGGTCTTGCCCTTCTGGGGTAGCTGCGTGCATCCCCATGGTGGCGGCAAACTGTTGGACCTTCGCAGGGCTGAGGTAACTGTCCAGCTCTGCCCTGGGGCCATTACCCCACTCTGTTGTCTTCGTGTTGGGCCTATGGTCCACACTGACCCGTTCTCCGTCTGACAGCAGGGCTGTCATAGGACCGCTGCTCCCAGATACCTGGAGCTGTGGGCCGGTGGGTACCTCCTGGTTCTCACCGGGTAGGGGGAGGCTTTTACCCATCCCCACAGAGGGATCGTCCTTTCCTTCCTGGGCAGTGCTGCCCTCCTTTCTCCCCACGGCACTCTGTCTCTTCCTCTGATGACGAACCTTCTTGCGCCCATCCTCACCATCGGAAGAGCTGCATGCGTCTTCAACTTGTAGGTGTCGCTTCCCCCTTCGCTGGGCAATCTACTTGTAACAGATGCCTCAGATTAGTAGAAGTGACAATCACACATTCCTTGTGAAGACCGAGTCCCAGCTTCTTCTTAAGTATACCCTCCATTGTGTTGTGTGCCATTACACCATGAATGAGAGGGATTTCAAACAGAGCAAATCAAGACTGAGTTTCCTTAAGATGCAATAAGCCATCAGCAGCAGAACTGCATTTAACCACAATGTACAGTCTTATAGTATGGGTTATCTCCCATTAGCAATACTGCAAGCCAGTAGGCCAACTCTCATTTAATGTACAGTATGAGGCAATATGCCCAGAGCAGCACAAAGTATCCCCAAAAGTGAGCTGACAGTCTGCTGAAAGTACAACATAAGGCAATTGCCATGAGAAGCAGCTCCAGTAGCCTTTGAAAGAGAGAGCTAAGTGATCTCACAACCAAGAGATCAGGTCTACTCTTTGAGTCCTGGCACATCCAGTCATGAATGGTGGTGGCCATGTAACAAACTCACTGGAGGAGGAGGATCCACGAATATCTCCATCCACACTGACAGGGGAGCCCAACATATCAATGCTGAAGCTCTTGTAACCACGTTCATTGAAAGGTGACAAGTGTAAAATCCATCTAAGTCTCCCTTTGAGGTCCCCAGCATCATATTTGCCAACCTTCTGCCAATTTAATTCAGTAATGTATAATAATATCAGAGATGAAAATAAGGTCTGAACTTAATAAAGCATAAGGACTACCAGTTACTAAGACCAGGCAAAGAAATCTGTTTTCCCAAAGTCTTTTTTTTATTCCCAGTTCAAAAAGTTGTGTTTCCATGAAATAATGAAATGCTAAATGAGGTAAATTTCAGTTGGTGATCTGGATTGCCAACAGATGCTGTCAGACTTGCTGAGTTTTTTTAAAAACAGTTATGGTTTTGGTACATATTAAAGTTCTTAGCTTTCTTTTAAACCATTCACTTTGTGCTTATTTACAAGTGGCCAGCCTATGGCTTGAATTGCATTCGAACTTCACTTCCATCTCCTATTTAAAGGCTGCCAGCTTGTGTGACCTACACTCCATTTTAGTGCAGATAGAGAGGCAGGTGCTTTTCATAGTTGGGAGCACTGAGCAGTCAATGAGTTGGACATGTTGCTGTGCTGCACCATGTCATCTTAACGTCACATCTGCAATACGTACCAACAGTTTATGCAGAGAACACAGCGTGTGCTTCAGCCAATTAGCTGTGTTTGAAAGACAAAGGGAAGGAATTAATAATGGATTTAAGGAGACATCAGTCAGTCAAAGATTACCACCACAATCAGTTAATGCACTCATAGGAACAACTGGGACCCACAGTACAGCCTCAGAGTGAATGGATTTTGTTTCAAACTCAGATGAGAAGGAATTTCTTCAGCTAAAGGGTGGTGAATATCTTGTGCAGAATGCTGTGGAAGTTAAGTTGTTGAGTGTATTTGAGACAGAGATACAAATCCTGTTGATTAGTAACGGGATGAAGGGTTACAGAGCGAAGACAGGAGGATGGGCTTGAGAAGCATATTAGCAATGACAAACGGTAGAGCAGACTTGGTGGGCTGAAAGGCATAATTTTGCTCCTTTAACTTATGGTCAGTCTGGTAAATGTGCCACAATTAGTTCTGCAGGTCAAGTAGAAGCAATGCAGGCATTGCAGATATGTTTTCAGTAAAAAATTAACTGCACAATAAAGATTAGTGTTCGTACTGTTAACAGTCCTTTCATTAACTCTCCATAATCAATGGTCAATCACCAAGAACTATCTGGTTTCCTAATTGGCCAACTGGGAGAATTATTTGTTGAAGGTATAGGTCACAAATCTCCCTCGTTCTAGCAAATTTGTAATGACCTTTGCTACTTCACCCTCAGCTTGTTGAGAGAAACCATACTGCCTTTGATATTTTGTGTCTGAACCTTCAACAATTATTTCCCCTAACATTTTACCACACTCTTGCATATGCATTACGAATACATCTGCATGCTTCGTAATAAGCTCTTGTACAATTAAATCATTGGACATCTTTGTAGGTTTGAGTCAAAATTCCCTAAATGTATGGATCCTGTCTGTACAGATTCTTGTGCATATCTCTATTGGCATCTCATTTACATCAGCCATCTGCCAGATGTTACAAATCACTGGATCAAAAGACAAAATACACCTGCGGATAAAATTAGAATCCAAAATACTGTTTGGGGAACATATGACCACATGATAACAAAATAAAGTACCCAACGTAAACTCAATCCAGACCATTCAAAGTCCCTCTTTTAAATATTCGGTAAACCCACTCAAAACAATTGTCCCATTCTTTTGCCAAAACAAACAAATAACTCTGGGTGTTTTAAGGGTAGTACAGGAACCCTATTGCATCCGCTAGGAATTCAGTGGGATATCCTCCTACTTCGACTTCTGCTATGGGTCTCCATACACTGTCCTATCTGGCATTACACATTCATACAGAGAGGCCTGGCACTTTCTCGCTCTCACATCGAAGAACAGTGGATAAAGAGCAGAGGACTGCTTCCCTTACTGGAACCTGTCGCACTGGTCCCTTTGGTGGCAGATCTCTGTATCGCTGTTCTGATTCTTGTCCTCGTCCCTCCTCTCGTGTTGTGCCTGTAGATGTTCTACAATCCTGAGCGAAGTAATCTAGTCAGCCACAATTATAACACTGCACCAGAGGTCTAGTGTCCCCTTGTGATTGTCCTCCACCTCAACCCACAGGCACTGTAGATGGGGGTGCAAAACCCCAAAGATTAACATCACCACAAAAATTAACACCACCGCCTCTTCCTTTACCTCCTTCAGTTCTTCACACTGGACCAGCATTAGGATGTTTAATATGAAATATGTTCCCATTCTTACTCCTTTTGCCTTTACTTGCCTTTTGAACTTCCTTCTCCCAAGCTCAAACCGGATGCCTTACTATCTGTACATTATTATGTGTAACATCTGCAGGCTCTCAATTCTCACAGGCCTTATTACCCCTTCTGAAGCGTGTGTTACTTTTTTCTTCTTTTTTCTTTTTGTTTCTCTTAATACCTGAGTGGTACAGTGACAAGCAGTGCCCTTCACATCAAAGGGGAGAAGCGTGTGTTACTGAAGTTTCTGAAGCAATTAGAAAGATCACATCCAGTCAACCTCCAAACTCTAGGATGTAGCCCATCAGAGCCAGGAGATTTATCAATTTTAAGACCTTTTAGCTTTTCTAGCACTTTCTCTTTTGTAATGGCAACCAAACTCAGCTCAGCCCCCTGACTCCCTTTAATTGTTGGGATATTACTCATGTCTTCCACTGTGAAGACTGACACAAAGTACTTGTTAAGTTCTCCTGCTATTTCCTTATCTCCCATCACTAGGCTTCCAGCATCAGTTTGAAGTGGCCCAATGTCTACTTTTGCCTGTTGTTTGTTTCTTATGTATTGAAAGAACTTTTACAATCATTTCTAATATTACTGGCTTGCCTACCTTCATATTTGATCCTGTCCTTCCTTATTTCTCTCTTTGTTATCCTCTGTTTGTTTTTGTAGCCTTCCCAATCTTCTGATTCCCCAGAACTTTATAGGATCTCTCTTTTTCTTTAGTACATTTCCTGACTTCCTTTGTCAGCCATGGCTGTCTAATCCCTCCCCGGATAATCTTTCTTTTCTTGGGGATGAACCTCTGTACAGTGTCCTCAATTATACCCACAAACTCCTGCCATTTTTGCTCTACTGTCTTCCCCACTAGGCTCTGCTTCCAGTCTATTTTCGTCAGTTCCTCTGTCATCCCCACATAATTATCTTTATTTAACTGTAACACCATCATTCCATTTTGCCTTCTCGCTTTCAAACTGCAGACCGAACTCTACCATATTATGATGGCTGCATCCTAAGTGTTCCCTTACTTTCAGACTTTTTATAAACTCTAGTTCATTACAGCTGCCAGAAATGGTGGACACTGGTACAATTACATTTAAAAGGCATCTAGATGGGTATTTGAATAGAAAGGGTTTAGCGACATATGGGCCAAGTGCTGGTGAATGGGACTAGATTAGGATATCTGATCAGCATGGATGAGTTGGACTGAAGGGACGTGCTGTATCTTTGTACGACTCTCAAATCTGACCTGTGGGTCCCAGAATCCAGTCTAATTTAGTGAAGTGCTTCTGGGATATAGGCAAGGTCGTGTTACTTTTGCAATTGTAATTACTTATGCAAGATGAATGAACTCACACCAGTGTGTAATTGTTTCAGCCAAGAGCTGAGTCAACAAGAATGAAAACTATGTGAAGGAAATATATAATTGTTTTTGTATTAGCTAAAATGTGCATACAAGAATGAAATGTGCCTGCAAACAATGGTAGATGTTACAGACAAATAGATAAGGTACTGTGAGGGGAGGGGGTTAAGCTAGGTATGCCTGTACAAACAGTAGTTATAAGCATCTATTGCCCATTTCTGCAAAAACAAGAACAAACCGAAATCAAGAAGTCATGAGGTCATAAGGTCATAACAAGTAAGGGAAACAGATGGTAGTGAAGGAGGATATACCTAACAATGGATCACAGCAGGAGGCGGTCAACATGGCCTTGTGAGGCCAGAAATAAACATTTGTCACGGACAAGGCCGGATGAGTTCAGAGATGAACAGCCAGGTTTAGATTAGAAACAGATGTAAACAGGGGATTTTTTTTTAAGATTAAGGATTCTATAAAATGGTAACTCCTATTCTTTTTAAAGGTCACGACTGCCTTACTATCAGTTTCCAACTGATCTCTTTTATCCTTACATAAAAGTGATTTATGGAGGGGCAGTTGAAGTTTCAGTTCAACATTAGATTGTAGTAAAAAATCCTATGGTTAATAGCTGTGGCCTTGGATTCAGCCATTGTTCATGCATAAGAAGTTTTTTTTTAACTTGAACAGACAAATTCTTTTAAGGCAGCTCCGATTATTTCATGACCTGTAGCACTGTAACTGAGCAATGATCGGTCAGGACTACGTAAGAAAATTAATTCTGGATTTAAATTAAGAGACTAAAACTGGGACCTGTATGCATTTTACATTTTAAATATTGAATACTGAATAAATGAATGTATACTATAAAAATATATTTACAAGTTTGGAACAGGCTCTAAAGTTAGTCAAGCATAAATTGATGAATTGGTATTTGAAGTTATGAGGAGCAAGAAATATTGCAATATTTCTTTAAAAAAGATTCTCAAGGTCTAAATAAAACATCGGGTGATGAAGAATGGCCATTAGGTGGCCCTAAGGCTGTTCAGTTGGTTAAATCGGGTCAGCAATTGATCTGGCAACGTAACATGAGAAGTGAAAACAAAAGGCACAAATAATGATAAGCCACGGTTGATGAGATAATAAAAAAAGGGCAAAACTAAAAGGAGAAAGAAACCGGAATGGTCAGGGAAGAGATGTTAAGGGGTCTGGTGGATAGGAACAAGGATCGAAGTGGAAATCCCCACTGGCGGGATGTTATTACTGTGAAAGGACGGGTCACTTTATGAGAGAGTGTCCAGATTTGAAAAAGGAAGTAAAGACAGTACCATTATGAACCTTGATGAAAATAGGGGTGTCAGGAGTTCCTGACCCCGGGGATCCACCAGGAACCCTTGACAAATTTAAAGGTGGGACTTTATAAAGAGGATGTAGTTTTGCTTGTTGATACAGGGGCAGCAAGGTCATCCTTAAAATTTAAGACCAAGGCAGTGGGAATGAAAGAGTTAATTGGATTATGATGACAGTTTTGTGATGAGAGGCACAAAGGATCAGTTTTGCGCTCATGACAAAATACTGCCACCAAAAAGGGACTGAATTAACTGCAAATGGTGTTATGAAATCTGTTGAGGTTCTTAAAAATGAAAATGCTCGAGCAAAACAATTACAGAAACAGAATGAGAAGTCACAAGTGACTGGTAAACAAACAGAACTACGCAATTACAGTTTTAAAAATGTTTTAGTCATTTGTTGCGTTTCCACCCTGAATTACAGATAATGATTTTTATATTTATATAATATATAATTAATATATAATAAATCGATTGTGATAGCCTGAATCTATTAATTGGCAGGATCCGTTCACACATTCTCAGTGACCTGTCATATTGATTCATGGTTAATTTAAAACATGACTGCATTAATTCATTGTTAATTAAAGAATGGAAAGCTACATTACTGGCTGATGAGGTAACGAAAGAAGCAGCCCTGAATCTACAGGAAGCGGTGGTTTATTCCCTAATACCTACTGTCCCAAGTCCTCGGGAAGCTTCTATCTCTCGCCACTACCAAGCCCAGAAACTAAAGATTTGTTCTTAAAGAAGTATATACTGGGCTTGTCCTCCTCTTTGTCTTTCCTCCCGAAACAGAGTTTATTGGCACAGACTCTGCCCTGCTGTTCATCCCATCCAGCCGGGAAATTGGGTCTTAGTAAAATCATGGACAGGGACGAAATTGCAACCAGACTGGGAAGGGCCATACCAGGCTCTTTGGACCCCTGAAATAGCGATAAGAATGGCAGAAAAAGGCTGGACTCACTACAGTGGACATCGCACCCACTTGCAAGTGTGAAATAAATGACACTACTGATTCAGATCTTGTCTCAGACTGAAATTATTGAAGTGAATGAGCTTTGTTTTCCACACTCTGGTCAATCCACCTCTATCCTCAGAGATCTGTTTCAATCCTGGACGTCATGTGTAGCAGCGGTCCTCATAATGCAGGCTCAGGCTGTATGTTTGAGAAGATAAAGGTTTGTAGGTTCGACTTTGAAGTAATTTAGGGTCACCTCTTATCGAAGCCTCTCAAGGAGCATAAGATGATGTTAACCGAATGGTATACTTAAGCCTTTTCTCCAAGTGCTCTTCCTTTGTGTTAGAGAGAAAAGACACAGAATTGACTTGGAATTTAATTAAACTCTCCTTTATTTAACACTTCAGGTATCAATATAAAACATATCTTTGCAGCAACATTTACTTCTTATCTCTAACAACTTCAATTTTAATTCCATTTAACTTCATTTTAACATAATTTACATTTAATTCTAACCCGTAATGTAACTCTATAAATTTGGCTTGAAACATGTACCGCCCCAACTCGAATGATGTTGGCGTAGACCTTGCCTTGCTGTGAAGGCAACTTCAGGGCACATATGTCACAAATGTGAGTCTTGAATCCTCTCTGAGGAAGTAAATTCTTTGTACTGCTAACTTTATCCCAGAATGTGCTTTCTCTTCCAGAAACTTCTCTGACACTCAGCCAGTGAATTGACTGAAACCTGATCACAATGATCCCATACAATGGAGTTCACTGAGACACAAATCCCAAACGTTTATATTAAGTTGCAAGTAGTCACATACCCATGCTCCATATAAGGTAGTAGTGGTGCCAGTGTGTCTAGCTATTTATCAAGCAGTCTTTTGACAGTTTCATTCATGTAACTTCAAGCCACTTACTCTCAGGCATGGCTAATTGCTGTCAATTCCTGTTCAAATTTGCCCTTGCCCTTCAAGAGTTTATTCCAGAGATATTGCTGCTTCTTTCTGCACCGAACAGTTTATCCTTGTTGATTCTTTCAATCATGAACAATTATTACAGCTCTGAAGTTTATAATATCACAACCCTGCAACATTGCATCTATCTCAGTGTACATCTCGGTGCATCGGTAGCATGCCTGCAAACATAATGATCCATCATTGCATCTATATCTGGGTGTAAGTGAGGACCGCAGATGTTGGAGATCAGAGCTGAAAATGTATTGCTGGAATCAGATTCCTGAAGAAGGGCTCATGCCTGAAACGTCAATTCTCCTGCTCCTTGGGTGCTGCCTGGTCTGCTGCGCTTTTCCAGCAACACATTTTCAGCTCTACATCTTGGTGTGTCCATTATTCTGTCCATTAGTGAGTGTGAGCATGTGTGTGAAATTCATTCATCAATGTATGTACACATCCATCTCTATCCATCAGTTTATACACGTGAAATGTGAACAACATACTTGGGTCATGTTAAAAAGAATGACATTCAAATTAACTTCCTCACAGCAGGAATGAAGGTCAGATGATTAAGTAAAACCCTGACACCAAATTCAAACAATAAGCTGACCTTCCAGCTGCAGATGTTCTTATTGTGAATCATGATTCGACTGGTCTAGTCAGCTCATGTGGTTTGAGTGTCTGATGAATAAATGGTCTTTCTGAAGCATTTTGGGGTCAACTATAAGCATTGCAAAGTCTGCACAAAAGCCACTGCGAAACAGTGCAAGACTGCATGCTGTATTTGGAAATGCATTGTTCAAGACTAGAAAGCGTGAGAGCAAACATCAGTTTTGAAGATGTCTCTATCTGTGAAGCTAGTCACATTGCTGCTGCTTTTTGCAAATGCCATCTGCAAAGTCTGGTTTGAAACATCAGGATCCCAATTCTTGTTGAATCCATGGAAGCACAATGCTACTTAATGAACAAGACACAAATCCATCCATCTGTAAATTACTGGGTGGGTTCAGAGATCAAAACCTCGCTTACTGAGTCATGAAGAAGGTAGAACGGTGACATCAGAAGCTGAGAAAATAAAAAGAAAAGGTGAAGTATTCAATATCCCATTGACAAGTAAACAAATCTGAAGATTTGAGAGAAGACACAAATTGCATCTTAGCTAGAGTCAAGAACCTACTGCGCTGTATTGTTCTATGTTCTATACAGTCTCAGGATACAAGCCTATCCCTTGAGAATTGAACTGAGGAGAAATTTTTTCACTGATGAATATTAATCTTCGGAATTTTCACACCCAGAGCACTCATTGAGTATACGAAAGATGGGGATCGATACATTCTGAGATGGAACAACAGCAGTTAGAAGACATTCAGCTTAATTTTATGTTGATTCTTTGTGAAGCAATTCAGTTAGTCTCAGTTACTGCCCTTTAGCACCATAACCTTGCAATCCTATTGATTGCAAGTGGGCATCCAATTTTATTTCGAAATTGCTGATTATTTCTGTTTCCATCTCCCGAGTAAGGAGTGAGTGTGAAGTTATTACACCCATTGTGCAAAAAATGTCTTCTCAACTCCCCTGTATCTCTTCGGCAAAACTTTAAACTCATGGCCCTGTCTTCCACCTAGAATCATAGAAACCCAGTTGGCCCAAGCCCACACTACCCCTCTGAACAGCATCCCATCCAGACCCACCCTCCCTACCTTATCCTGCAATCCGGCACTTCCCATCGCTTCTCCATCCAGTCGGAAAATCCCTGGACATTGTGGGCAATTTAGCATGGCCAATCAACCTAACTGCACGTTTGGACTGTAGGAGGAAACTGGACGCTGCTGAGATAACCCACACAGACACAGGGAGAATGTGCAAACTCCAAAAAGACAGACTCCTGAGGCTGAAATAGAATGCTGATCCCCGGTGTTGTGAGGTAGCAGTACTAAGCACTGAGCCATCCTAGTCATTGTCCTTGTATACTGAATCTGATTCTATTATAATCTTAAAAATCACAAACACCAGGTTATAGTCCAACAGGTTTAATTGGAAGCACACGAGCTTTCGGAGCGTCGCTCCTTCATCAGGTGATAGTGGAGGGCTCGATCCTAACACAGAATTTATAGCAAAAATTTACAGTGTGATGTAACTGAAATTATACATTGAAAAATATCTTGATTGTCTGTTGAGTCTTTCATCTGTTTGGATACCATGATAGTTTCACTGCTTTCATGTGTAACTCACAAAACCTTTTTTTAAAAAAGTTGCATTTTCAGGTTAGCTGTAATGATGGGTGATAGCTAGACAATATGTTGAAGGTGTTATTCTGTCTATGCCACGGTGTTTAGATTGATTCTAATCTAAAAAGTGAGATAACAATTTTACACGAATTGATGCAGTTTTTGAGCTCAGAGTTTTCCATGAATTCATGCAGCTTTTGAAGTACAATGTAACTCTGCAAGTACAAATTCACCCCACAAAATATATGTGCATGTGGGTCTTTGCGTGTGTCTGTCTGTCTGTCTGGATTGGGGCTTGTGAGTGTGAGAGAGAGTGCGAGAGAGTGAGTGAGTGAGTGAGTGCGTGTGTGTGTGTGGTGAGTGTAGAGTGTCTTAAGTCTGTGACGGGGTGCATGTGTGAGTGTGGGAGTGTGTGCACGTGTTTGGGGTGGGGGGTTGTGAGTGTCTGTGAGAGAGTGTGTATGTGTGTGTACGAGTGTAGAGTGGTCTAAGTCTGAGAGATGCATGTGAGTGTGGGTGTCTGTAAGGGTGTGTCGGGGTGTCTGGTGCGTGTCTGTGTATATGTGTGTCCGTGTATATAGGAGTGTGTGTGTGTGTGTGTGTCCGTGTATATAGGAGTGTGTGTGTGTGTGTGTGTCCGTGTATATAGGAGTGTGTGTGTGTGTGTGTGTGTGTGTGTGTGTGTGTGTGTGTGTGTGTGTGTGTGCGCGCGCGCGCGCGCGATGGTGGTCACATGTAATGTGACATTAACCCAAAGTCCCGGCTGAGGCCCTCCCTATGGGCGTGGAACTTAGCTATCAGCCTCTGCTCGGCCACTTTTCGCTGCTGCCCGTCCCGAAGTCTGCCTTGGAGGATGGTCACCCGAAAGTCCAAGGTCGAATTTCCTGGACCACTGAAGTGTTCCCCAACTGGGAGGGAACATTCCTGTCTATTGATTGTTGTGCGGTGCCCATTCATCCGTTGTCGTACCCTTTGCTCGGTTTCCCCAATGTACCATGCCTCCGGACATCCTTGCCTGCAATGTATAAGATAGACAATGTTGGCTGAGTCACACAAGTACCTGCCATGTACAAGGTGGGAGGTGTCCCCACGCGTAATGGTGGTATCCATGTTCACACTCTGACACTCTTGCAGTGCCTACTGTGACAGGGTTGTATGTAGTTGTCCTGAGAGCCGGGCAGCTTGCTACGAACAATGATCTGTTTGAGGTTAGGCGGTTGTTTAAAGGTAAGTAGTGGAGGTGTGGGGCAGATCTTGGTGAGGTGCTCATCCTCATTGATAATGTGTTGCAGGTCACAAAGAACATGGCGTAGTTTTTCAGCTTCTGGGCAGGGCTGAACAACAAAGTGTACCCTGTCGGTTGCAGCAGTGTCAGTGTCCTGAGGAGGTAATTACGGTTCCTTGCTGTGGCACGTCGGAACTGGCAGTCGATGAGTTGGGCATTGTACCCTGTTCTTGTGAGGGCATCCCTTAGTATTTCCAGGTGCCTGTCACGTTCCTCCTCATTTAAGCAGATCCGGTGTATGGGTAGGGCTGGTCCATAGGGAATGGCTGTTTTAATATGTTTTGGGTGGAAGCTGGAGACGTGTAGCATTGTGAGGTTGTCTGTGGGTTTGCGGTAGAGTGTGGTGCTGAGGTGCCCATCCTTGATGGAGATGCATGTGTCCAAGAATGAGACAGATAGTCGAGAGTAGTCCATGGTGAGTTTGATGGTGGGATGAAACTTGTTAACGTCACTGTGTAGTTTTATAAGTGACTCCTCGCCATGGGTCCAGAGGAAGAAAATGTCGTCAATGTACCTGGTGTATAATGTCGGTTGGAGATCCTGCATAGAGAAGAAGTCTTGTTCGAACCAGTGCATAAAAATGTTGACATACTGGGGTGCCAATTTGGTCCCCATGGCTGTTCCATGTGTGTGGATGAAGAACTGGTTGTTAAAGATGAAGACATGATTGAGGATAAAGCTGATGAGTTGTGGGATGGTGTTCGGAGATTGGCAGTTGTGGTACTGAGGCTGCTGCCGTGATGCCATCATTGTGGGGGATACTGGTGTAGAGTGCGGAAACGTTCCATTGATGAGGTTTGACTGGTCCATGGGTGCTGAGTTTCTGTAAGAAAGCCGTAGTGTTGCGACAGAAGCTGGAGATCCCCTGTACAATAGGTTCCAAGATGCCTTCAACATTGCCGGAGAGATTCTCACACAGGGTCCATGCCTGACACAATGGGACGTCCTGGAGTGTTGGCTTTGTGTACCTTTGGAAGGCAGTAGAAGTCACCTACACGAGAAGTACGTGGGATGAGGGTGCGTAGGGAACTCTGAAGGACTAGATCCAAAGTCCTGATCAATATGTTCAATTTACGTGTGTGTTCTTTGGTCAGATCAGCTGGTAGTTGTCTGTAGAATTCCTGGTTGTTCAGTTATCGGTACACTTCCTTGCAGTAGTCTGTTCTATTCTGAATGATAATGGCTCCTCCTTTATCTGCTGGTTTGATGACAATGTTGTAATTGGTTTTGAGAGCCTGGATGGCATTGCGTTGTGAATGGGTGATGTTTTGCTCTACCTTGTGGGTATGGCTGATGAATCTGGCATTTATATATTTCCTGACAGTTTGAGCATACATGTCAAGCCCAGGGCAGCGGCCCTCCAGTGGGGTCCGAGTTGACACCTTCTTTGGTCGCTCCTCTACAGATCCCTGTGATGACTGTTCCGGTTCATCAGTGGGCTCATTGGATCACTGCCAGCACCTTGAAAGGATTTCCAGAGTCTCATTTGTCTGATGAACTCTGCCGTGTCAGGTGACCACTATTGCACTACACATACACACACACAGACACTCCTATACACACATATACATGGACACAGATATACACAGACACACATTCCCACAGTGTCACAGGGATCCTCTCAGAGACTTAGACCACTCTACAATCATGCGCACACATATACATTCTCTCTCACAGACACTCATAATCCCCCACCCCAGACTGTCGCACACACTCCCACATGCACCCCCTCACAGACTTAAAGACACTCTACGCACACACACGCACACATATATTTTGTGGGGTGAATTTGTATTTGCAGAGTTATATTGTACTTTGCTCAAAAACTGCATGAATTCTTGTGAAACTCTGTTATCTCACTTTTTAGATTAGAATCAATCTAAACATCATGGCATAGACAGAGAACTCAGGGGGATAACACCTTCAATATATTGTCTCGCTATCACCCATCGTTACAGTTAACCTGAGAATTCAACTTTTAAAACAAAGGTTTTGTGATTTACACATGAAAGAAGTGAAACTATCATGGTATTCAAACAGATGAAAGACTCAACAGACAATCACGGTATTTTTCAAATGTATAATTTCAGTTACATCACATTGTAAATTTTTGCTATAAATTCTGTGTCTTAGGACTGAGTCCTCCACTATCACCTGATGAAGGAGCGACGCTCCGAAAGCTTGTGTGCTTCCAATTCAACCTGTTGGACTCTGATCTGGTGTTGTGTGATTTTTTTTAAACTTTGTTCACCCCAGTCCAACACCAGCATCTCCAAATTATAACAATCTTGTGTACCTCTATCAAAGCTTCCATCAGTCTCCACTGTTCCAAAGAGAACTAGCTCAGCTTCTCGAATTTAAACTTATGGATAAAGTCTTTCATCTCTAGAACCATTCTTGCAAATCTCCTCTGCAATCTCAAGGTCCCTCAGTTTCTTCAAAGAATGGTGATCATTTATGGAAGCTATATTCCAGTTGTGACACATGAATTGGAGCAGGGGGTAGGCCATTCTGCCTATTATGGCTGCCCTGACACTCAACAAGATAGTGACTAATTCAACTGCAACTCAAATTCACATTCCTACTTACCAATGATAACATTTCACTCTATCATTTAGAGAGAATCCACCTACCTACATACCTCTGTCTTAAAAATATTCATGGACACTACTTCAAATTCAATTATTCTGCTATAACTACTTTACCAGAGTTCTAAAGACTGATGACCTTCAGAAAAAAAATGGTCTAATCTCTATTTTAAATGAGTGACCAATGCATGACACTGTAATCTTTTGCTATAAATTCTGTGCCTTACGGTCCTGCTTCACATCCACCTGATGAAGAAGCAGCACTTCGTAAGCAAGTGCCTCCAAATAAATCTGTTAGACTATAACCTGGTGTTTTGGGATTTTTAACTATATATATGACAACCAAATTTTCACATGCTTTGCTAACCACTCTGTTTAGCCTGCTTATGTCAAGATTCAATGCATATGCACTCTCAGATCTGTTATTCAGACTTTTATTTTTAAGATTCCCTACAGTGTGGAAACAGGCCATTCGGCCCAACAAGTCCACATCGACCCTCGAAAGAGTAACCCACCCAGACCCATTTCTCTCTGACTAATGCACCTAACACAATGGGCAATTTAGCACGGCTAATTCACCTGACCTGCATATCTTTGGCTATGGGAGGAAACTGGAGCACGTAAAGGAAACCCACGCAGACATGGGGAGAATGTGCAAACTCCATATGGACATTTGGCCAAGGCTGGAATCAAAGTCGGATCCCTGGCTCTGTGAGGCAGCAGTGCTAACCACTGAGCCACCATGCTGCCCCAATATACCCTGCATTCTGACTCAAAATTATGCCATTACATTTACATTTTCTCTCCATATCTGTTGTGCCAAGTGTGCCAACTCATACTTAGAGTCATACAGCACAGAAACAGGCCCTTCAATTCAACCAGTCCATTCCGAACATAATCCTGGTCCATATCCCCTTTTTATTCATGTACTTATCCAAATGTTTTTTAAATGTTGTAATTGTACCCACATCCACCACTTCCTCAGGAAGTTCATTCTACACGTGAAGCACCCTCTGTAAAGTACTGTATTTGTCACTCATGTCATTTTTAAATCTCTCTCCTCTCACCTTAAAAATGTGCCTCCTAGTCATGAAATCCCCCATCCTACGGAAAAGACAACTACCATTAACACTCTATTAAATTTCATTTGCCACTTGGCTAGCCATTAGCTCGTCTATGTCCTAATGCAGTTAGTTTGTATAATCATTACTGCTTTGATCGCTTCTCCAAGTTTTGCGTCAGTGGCAAATTTTTACATTTCAATCTACATTACCATATTCAAGTTATGTTTGTATGTCAAGAGAAGTGATAGTCGAGTTACTGATCTTTGGGGAGCACCACAATCATCCTCAAGTCTGAGAAATACTGAAAATAATTTTCTATCCAAGGTGACACTGACCTTCCTATTTCACAAGTCTAAATTTTGTTGGTACTTTTGAATGGTACCTTTCCAAGTGTTTCTTAAAATCCTCTTCACTCCTTTCCTTTTATCAAATTTACCTGTTATTTATAACATAGAACAGTACAGCACAGAACAGGCCCACAATGTTGTGCCGACCACTGGTCCTCATGTATGTACCCTCAAATTTCTGTGACCATATGCATGTCCAGCAGTCTCTTAAATATCCCCAATGACCTTGCTTCCACAACTGTTGCTGGCAACGCATTCCATGCTCTCACAACTCTCTGTGTAAAGAACCCGCCCCTGACATCCCCTCTAACCAACTTAAAACTATGACCCCTCGTTTTAGTCATTTCTGCCCTGGAAAGTTACTTCCCTGACCGGGAATCAAACCCGGGCCGCGGCGGTGAGAGCGCCGAATCCTAACCACTAGACCACCAGGGAGTCACCACTTTCACCTGAAAGTTGAATTGAAATGGTCAGTGATGATCTGTATTTTACTAATCTAGCTGGCTTTCTTTAATTAAGTCAAACCTCACCAAGTTCTTTTTACCTTTTTCAATAAATGTAATTGTGAAACAGGCTATACCTTCAGTCACTTACTGCAAGCTGCTATTTAGGTCACCATTGGTGAATCTGTAGAAACAAAATAAATATTAAGTAGAATGGGGAATAACCCATTATTAGAGAATGAGACCAAAGCAAGTGCGTTGGAATGGAGAGTATTTAATGAATACAGCAGATCAAGATATACAAACCAAATTTTGAAGCCTATAAACTTTTGAAAGGTGGTTTAAAAATAGAGTTTAAAATGTCAGTGATCATGATTTTAAAATATAAGAAACAACCATAATCTGATAATTCATTTCAAATTAAGCGTGGTGGGGTTTACTGAATGAACTAACAATACAAAAATACAACACAACGTTTGTGTAAACATTTGTAACTTGGGTGCTAGTTGTCATGGTTGTGGGTAGGTTCACCTCGACAGAGTCTTCATCAAGAATGGATAGCCCTGCAACTTCATCCGCAGATGCCTAATAGACAAACAACTTGACCAAGACATGCCACGACTTTACACACTAGCCATTCTACCTTATATAAAAAACACCTCGGAACTGACAGACAGCCTTCTTTGACCACTGGGATTCATAATAACTCATAAACCGACAAGACACACTCAGACAACTCACCAGGAAAGAAGACACGATACCCATCACGTGCAAGACTAAAGAAATTTATGAGATTCTATGAAAAGGCTGCACAAAACACAATATAGGACAAACAAACAGATAACTAGCAATCCACATCTGCGAACAGCAACTAGCCACTAAATGACATGACCAGCTGTTCCTAGTATCCATCTTTACCATGGATAGAAGCTTGGCTGTTTGGCAGGAAGCAGAGAATGGGGATAAAAGGGTTATTCTCAGGATGGGAGCCAGTGACAAGTGGTGTTCTTCAAGGGTCAGTGTTGGGACCACAACTTTTCACTGTATGCATGAACGACCTAGATAAAGGAACTGAGAGCATTCTGGCTAAGTTTGCAGACAATACAAAGATAGGTGGAGGGAAAGGTAGCATTGAGGAGGCAGGAAGACTGCAGAAAGATTAAGACAGGTTAGAAGAATGGGCAAAGGAGTGACAGATGGAGTACATTCTAGGAAAGTATGAGGTCACACACTTTGGTAGGAAGATTAGAGGCATGGACTATTTTCTAAATGGGGAGAAAGTTCAGAAGTCTGAAATGCAGAGACTTTGGAGTTCTAGTCCCTGATTTTCTCAAGGTAAACTTGCAGATTGAGTCAGTAGTTAGAAAGGCAAATGCAATGATGGCACTTATTTTGAGAGGACTTGCATATAAAAGCAGGTATGAAGCTCTGACGGCTTTATAAGGCTGTTGAAAAATATGGTGCTGGAAAAACAAAGCAGGCCAGGCAGCATCCAAGGAGCAGGAGAATCGGATGCTGCCTGGCCTGCTGTGTTTTTCCAGCACCACATTTTTCAACTCTGATACTCCAGCATCTGCAGTCCTCACTTTCTATAAGGCTGTTGTCAGGTTTAGAGTATTGTGCGCAGTTTTGGGCCCCATATCTCAGGAAGAATGTACTGGCCCTACAGCATGTTCAAAGGAGGTTCACAGAAATGGTCCCAAGAATACAAAGGTTTACATATGAGGAATGTTTCTGGACTCTGTGTCTATACTTGATCGAGTTTAGAAGGATGAAGGGGGAATCTAACTGAAATATATAGAATACAGAATGGCCTGGACAGAGTAGATATTGGGCAGATGTTTTCATTGGTAGGAGAGGCTAGAACCAGAGGGCACAGCCTCAGAGTAAAAGGGAAGACCTTTTAGAATGGAGATAAGGAGAAACTTCTTCAGCCAGAGAGTGGTGAATCTATGGAATTCGCTACCACAGAAGGCTGTGGAGGCTGAGTCATTGAGTATATTTAAGATGGAGACAGATAGGCTCTTGAGTATCAAAGGGAACAAGAATTACAGGAGAAAGCAGTAGAGTGGGATTGAAAAACTTATCAGCCATGATTGAATGATGAAGCAGATTCAATGGGCTGAATGGTCTTATGCAGGAAATCTCAACTTTCCTTTCTTTGCTGATTAACTCAATGTTGCAAATAAATCAGGGGTACCTCTTCTAATATTTAATAAATAACATTTGAATTTTATAATAAGAGATAGCTGGTACCATTACAAGTACTCAACATCCAATTTCATGTTATCTGCGTCCAATGCCCACACTAAGCCCCAAACTTTCTTATTACTCTGACTGGTAATTAACTTCCCCACCACACAAACTGAACAAGTGCAAATGTTCATTTTCCCAAAATGGTCAAGATGTGTACCCTTACTATTGTACAACAAGAGACTGCCACTGGGTTTCTTCAAAAAGCTAAACAATCGTTTATTAAAAATGTAAATTATTCAAACAAGTGACAAAACTGGTGATCAACTATCATACTGTTGAGAATTAAATGGTATGTCCTTAATCCCAAAACACATTCATACCAGAAAAGACAGGACAAGACAACTCTGCACAAATATTATGGATTTGAAAAATAAAGGGAAAAAAGCAACAACATCCTTGTAGGCCATGGGTGAAAATTTAGAAGTATAGAATGGCTTGAGAGTAGATTTCAAGACCAGACCAGGAAAAGTGGAGAATTGTAAGCCCTTGTGAAAGTCAATGGGATTTATTGACTGACTGCACGTCACCTTAAATTCTGAAGGATTGGCTGAGAAATCTGTAGGATCCATCGTGATCACATTTGATGTATAATTAAACACATTCATGGGTTGTGACCATTTATGGTCAGTGCCTAGTAGTCCTTGAGAAGGTGGTGGTGAGCTGCCGTCTTGAAATGCTGCTATTCCATGTGCTGCAGGTACATCCACAGTGCCATGAGGGAGGAATTCCAGGATTTTGATTCAGCAACAATGAAGGAATGTCAATATCTTTCCAAGTCAAGTTGGTGCATGGCTTGTAGGAGAACTTGTGGGTGGGAGTGTTCTGTGTATCCGCTGCCCTTGTTCTTCTAGATAGCAGTAATGTGGGTTTGGAAAGTGCTGCCTGATGATTTTGGAGTGCTTGTTCAGAGATCCACGAAGGTGGCAGGACAAATTAATAGTGTAGTTGAGACACTTGCTTTGATCTGTCATGTTATAGATTAGAAGAGCAGGGAGGTCATGTTGGAGCTGTACAGAACATTGGTTAGGCCACAGTTGGAGCACTATGTGCACTTCTGATCACCACCTTCCAGTGGTGGGGTTCCCATGTATCTGCATATCCCATGTATATTCCCACTGACCTTCTAAATGGCAGAGGTCAGAGGACTGAAAGGTGCTTTCTGAAGGATCTTTGGTGAATTTCTGCAGTGCATCTGGCAGATCATACACACTGTTGCTCCTAAGCATCGGGGTGGAGGAAGTGGTTGTTTGTGGATGTGACACTAATCAAGTGGACTACTTTGTCCTGGATAATGTCAAACCTCTTGATTTGATTTGTGCAGTTCCAAAAGCAAGTGGGGAGTATTCCATTATACTTATCACTGTGCAGTGTAGATGGGGCTAGGCTTTGTGGAGTCAGGATGAGAGTTACTCACTGCAGTATTCCAAACCTCTGACTTGCTCTTGCAACCACCATACTTCTGTGAAATGTCCAATTGGAGTTTCTTGTCAATGGTAAGTCCTAGGATGGCGATAGTGGGAATTGAGTAATGGCAAAGCCATTGACTGGCAAGGATGGTGGTGATCTTTTGTTGAAGATGGTCATTGCTTGGTGCAAATGTTACTAACCAACTGTCAGCCCAGGTCTGGAACTCACCCAGGTAATGCTACATTTGAATATGGACTGCTTCAGTATCTGAGGTGTTGTGAATAGTGCTGGACATTCTACAATCATGCCTACAACTGACATTATGGTGGGAGAAAGTAATTGAAGAAGCAGCTGAAGGTGGTTGGCATGGGACACTACCATGAGGAACTCCTGCAGAGATGATGTTCTGGAGCTGAGATGTCTGACCTCCAACAACCACAACCATCTCCCTTTGTGCCAGGAATGACTCCAACCAGTAGGGTCTTTTCCCTGATTCCTATAGGATGCAGTCTTGCTCGGGCTCCTTGATACCACACTTGGTCGAGTGTGGACTTGATTTCAAGGGCTCGCACGATTACCTCATCTTCAGAATTCAGCTCTTTTGGTCACGTTTGAAACAAGACTGTAACAAGGTCAAGAGCAGAGTGGCCCTGGCAGAACGCAAACTGGGCATCACTGAGCAGGTTTTTGCTGAGCAGGTGCTGCTTGATAGCAGTGTTAGTGACACCTTCCACCACTTCACTGATGATCAAGAGTAGAGTGATGGCATCATAATAGGCTGGGTTGAATTTGACCTGTATTTTGGACTGCTTGTGTACACAGGATGTAATATACTAAGCTGTGCATGTGTAAAAGTTCATGGTTGGGAAAGATCAGGAGAGTCTTTTTTTTTGCAGGGCAGGAAGTGAAGGGCAGGGACGAATGGGGTTGTAACTGGGATCCTGCAGAAAAGTCTGGGGAGGTGGGGAAAGAGCCTGATGCTGGGGAGCTGCAGTGGGTGGAAAAGAAAGCCACTGGGGAAAAAGAGAGCTAGGTTGAGTGTGGAGGGTGTGGAAAGGAGAGAGAAGGGAAGGTGGCCACCTGATGACTAGGCTCAACATGTCACCACACCCCCACGCAAAACCCTGTCTTCTGGTCTGCATTCCTTTCTTAATCTAGGGGCTTCCCTGTCCCACATTCAGTGTCCCTCTCTTATTGCTAAGCCCAGTCAAAATTGCACATATCTATCTGCACACTACTTCATTGGCATATGACATCACATGAATGACCTCAGTGCTTACAACTGAGCATTCCCAAATGAGCATGGTGGGTAGTTTGTCTGTTTTTGATTTGTGCCATGGGGTATTGGATCACAGCATAGTCCTCATATTTAGCAAGTTACTTCTGAAATAAGTAAGTAGTAGATGCATTGTTGGTTGTATTACAGATATAACTTGTGTGGCACAATCAAGGAAATGTCACCACAGCCCCAGAGGACTAAAGGGCTCAGAGAGATAAATGATAGTGAATTTAAAACCTCTCAGACAGGATCGAGATTGAGAATCTGGAACGTACGTGATGATCTAAGCCAGTGTGGAACATGAACTGCTGCTATCACTCTGCATGCAAATCAGGCACAACTGAGCCAAGAAAAGTCAACAAATATAGTTGGGCCCTAAATACGCAAATGAAAAATGTAAACTGTCTTTCACTAACCAAAAACAATTGGAATGATCTCTTTACAAATATCAGGACGAGAGTTTCATCCGCTTTTAATCGCAGCAATACCTTTATAATATTCAAACATCAGTGAAGAGTCACCATTATTTCCGTATTAAAGCTTTCTCCTCAACACGTTTGATGTTAACTAGTTTCCTTTTGGCAAATTTGCCAGCATTCATATAATGCTATTGCCTTAAGCCAATGTGTGTCTCTCTCTCCCCCTCCGTCTCTGAGATCCTTATCATAAGCAGAAAACTCAGCCCACTTGTTAATTGCAATAGTAATTGTCAGAGAAGGCTAAAGGGGCCTAATGGCCTACTCCTGCTTCTTGTAGATATATTCATGTTGGTAAGTGCTTACCCCAGCTACTTTACTTAGAATTATGACTTTTTGTAATGATTCTGCTCAACTGCATTATAAAATTCCTTGGCCTTACTTTGAGCCTCATTGATTAAAACAGGCCATGCTACATTGCCCGTAGTTAAGTGAAGGGGTAAAATGTAGGGGAATGGGTCTGGGTGGGTTGCGCTTTGGCAGGTCGGTGTGGAGTTGTTGGGCCGAAGGGCTTGTTTCCACACTAAGTAATCTAATCTAATCTAAAAATTCTACTCCACACACTGTGCATGTGCATTCACTGACGGGCAGCAATAATTTAATGACTCAGCAATTAAATCATTCAGGATCATAGAATCTCTACAGTGTGGAAGCAAGCCTTTGGCCCATATCTTCAACAGCCTTGTAAGATGATTTTTTTTCTCGGATAGTTCATTTGCTAGTGGAACTTTCTTCTCCCCTAGCCCTGGTTGTTTGGAGACTGCTCAAAACAGCAACTCTTCTCTCTGAATGGGCCTGCTCATGATCCTCTTTCTCTTGCTGTTTTGCTGGTGAGAATAATCCTCAAATCAGCAATCTCCTAAGCAATTATCGCCTCGTGGCAGGCATTTTTGTTAAACGTCACGAAATTCCATGCAAATGCTGATTTGAACTCAATGTTAAAAATGACTGACATTCAAAGAAAAGTCTGATTTTCGCACACTTAAATCTATTTTTCCTTTAGAACACAAGGTCTCAAATAATAAAATGAACATTGATAGCACAAGGTTTTTGAAATAACACATGGTTAAAAAAAAGTTTATAAGGTGATGATGGAGATTGATCCTTCTGAAGAAACTCTATTTCTCACAGGAAGCATCAACCCAGTAATAAACCAAGTAACCTTCAACCAGTAATCCAGGGCAGCACAGTAGCTCAGTGGTTATCACTACACCAATGACCCAAGTTCAATTTCACCCTCAGGCAATTGGAGTTTGCATATTCTCTCCATGTCTGTTCATTTTCCTCTGGGTGCTCCAAAGAAATGCAGATTAGGTGGCTGGTCCATGCTAAATTGCCCACAGTGTTTAGGTGAATTAACCATGGGAAATGCAAAGGTTACATTGTTAGGGAAGGCCGTGGGTCTGGGTGGGATGCTCTTCGGAGGGTCAGCGTGAACTCAATGGGCCAAAGGCTTGCTTCCATACTGTAGATTCTATGATTCTAAATGGTTGCTGCATCATTAAATGATGCTGCCAGACAGTGGATGCACTTGCACAGTGTGTGTAGTAGCTAATTTGAAGATAGTATGCTAATCAATGAGGCCCAAAGTAAGGCTAAGGAATTTGATAATGCTACAAGCTTCAGGTTTGCAGCTGACCAGAATCATTTCAAAAAGTCATAATTCTACATAACCTAGCTGGGGTAAACAATTATTAACATGAGTATATCTACAAGAAGCAGGGGTAGGCCATGATAGGCCCGATAAGCCTTCTGTGACGATTGATATAATGGTGGCTGATCTGATTGCAATCTTAAATCCACATTTCTGCTTACCCATGATAACATTTAATTCTCAATCCACTTTAATGCCTTAAAAATATACAAAGACTCTGTTTCCATCACCTCTTCAGGAACAGAGTTCCAAAACTCTCTATCTTGAGAAGAAGCTTCTTCTCCTCTTATTTACAACAGTAACTCCGAATTCTCCAACAAGACGTCTGCAGTATTATTGTTTTTGACTGTATTGTATCTGACTAACATCCATTCAACAGGACAGTTAACCTGATCTTACCAGATGCCTGGTTCATCCCCTTCATTATTGTGTGGAGATTCTCCTTTGATATAGTTGAACGTGAATTTGCAATATTGGTGACAACATTCCAAGTTTCGGCACCAAACGTGTCTGCCATGAACTTCCGCCTGGGAATCATTTAATGGATTTTTGTATCATGTTAATTAAGTTGAATTCCTTTCACCATTGCAATTTTAGTCACGTCAGGAAAGTCGTCAATGCCAGTTCCTGCCATGTGTAGCACAGTCAGTGAATCACTGTCTAGAAAACAAAAAGGAAAGAGGCAGATTATCAACCATACACACTGACCACAACCAAAGGCATACCCAGAGTGACAATCTCCAATAATTCACCACATCCTTGCACTCTCAGAATTCTGTCTGATATGAGAAGCAAATCATATAAAAATTGAGTCAGAATTAGAAGACTTCAGTCTCTCAGTTCAAGGAATAAATGTGGAAACATAGACAGAAAGAAGCTCAATATATGTAGATGTGGGGTAGATATTAGGTCCCAAATAGAGCAATTATTTCAATACATGAGGTCACTCTCTAACTTGGAAACATAATATCGGGCATTCCGGATCCATGACTAATCTAGAACAGCAATGAGGTAAAGCCAACTTGAGGAAACCTTTGGAGAGAGACAATGAAGAGACCCTACTGACCAGAAAACATTTGGAGTTAGGAATTCCGGAAAACCCAAGGGCAGGTCTGTGGTTTATCACCATAATCAGGAAGGGAATGGTGTCAGTGAATCTGGATTGCTGGATTTACACTATCCTTTAGAGCTTTTTAATTTCTTCATATATAGGCAGTCAGATGGTGATGGTGTGAGATAAGCTGTTCTATTCAACCGTAAACAGCATTGTGTTTACCCACTGAAGTAGAAGAAGGCAGCTCACCACTGCCTTCTCAAGAGCAACTAGGGATGGACAATAAATGCTGACTAGTCAATGATTCGTGCATCCCATGGGAGAATAAAAAACAACTATATCCTCTGGTCCTAGACTCGTCCATGAGGGGAAACATCCTCTCAGCATTTATCTTGTCAAGCCAGACTGCGTTGTGTTCAAAGTGTAAAAACAAATCAGTTTGGCTCTGATCAAACATGTAAAAAGTGAGGTCTGCAGATGCTGGAGATCAGAGCTGAAAATGTGTTGCTGGTTAAAGCACAGCAGGTCAGGCAGCATCCAAGGAGCAGGAAATTCGACGTTTCGGGCAAAAGCCCTTCATCAGGAATGAGGAAAGTGTGTCCAGCAGGCTAAGATAAAAGGTAGGGAGGAGGGACTTGGGGGAGGGGCGATGGAGATGTGATAGGTGGAAGGAGGTCAAGGTGAGGGTGATAGGCCCGAGTGGGGTGGGGGCGGAGAGGTAAGGAAGAAAATTGCGGGTTAGGAGGGCGGTGCTGCGTTCGAGGGAATCGACTGAGACAAGGTAGGGGGGAGGGGAAATGTGGAAACTGGAGAAATCTGAGTTCATCCCTTGTGGTTGGAGGGTTCCCAGGCGGAAGATGAGGCGCTCTTCCTCCAACCGTCGTGTTGTTATGTTCTGGCGATGGAGGAGTCCAAGGACCTGCATGTCCTTGGTGGAGTGGGAGGGAGAGTTAAAGTGTTGAGCCACGGGGTGGTTGGGTTGGTTGGTCCGGGCGTCCCAGAGGTGTTCCCTGAAGCGTTCCGCAAGTAGGCAGCCCGTCTCCCCAATATAGAGGAGTCCACATCGGGTGCAGCGGATGCAATAGATGATGTGGGTGGAGGTGCAGATGAATTTGTGGCGGATATGGAAGGATCCCTTGGGGCTTTGGAGAGAGGTAAGGGAGGAGGTGTGGGCGCAAGTTTTGCATTTCCTGTGGTTGCAGGGGAAGGTGCCGTGAGTGGAGGTTGGGTTGGTGGGGGGGTGTGGACCTGACGAGGGAGTCACGAAGGGAGTGGTCTTTGCGGAACGCTGATAGGGGAGGGGAGGGAAATATGTCCCTGGTGGTGGGGTCCGTTTGGAGGTGGCGGAAATGACGGCGGATGATACGCTGTATACGGAGGTTGGTGGGGTGGTAGGTGAGAACCAGTGGGGTTCTGTCCTGGTGGCGGTTGGGGGGGCGGGGCTCAAAGGTGGAGGAGATGCGGTGGAGGGCATCGTCGATCACGTCTGGGGGGAATTTGCAGTCTTTGAAGAAGGAGGCCATCTGGGTTGTACGGTATTGGAACTGGTCCTCCTGGGAGCAGATGCGACCAAGACGAAGGAATTGGGAATATGGGATGGCGTTTTTACAGGGGGCAGGGTGGGAGGAGGTGTAGTCCAGGTAGCTGTGGGAGTCAGTCGGTTTATAGTAGATGTCTGCGTTGATTCGGTCGCCCGAGATAGAAATGGAAAGATCTAGGAAGGGGAGGGAGGAGTCTAAGAGAGTCCAGGTGAATTTGAGGTCGGGATGGAAGGTGTTGGTAAAGTTGATGAACTGTTCAACCTCCTCGTGGGAGCCTGACCTGCTGCGCTTTAACTAGCAACACATTTTCAGCTCTGATCAAACATCCCAATTTCAAACTCTCACCAAAAGGTCTGTTTCTAATGGGTAGAGTGCGTGCACGTGGTTGGGTGACCCCAGGAGAGAGGGAGGAATTGGAAGGCTATTTTTGTATTTACCGGCAGAGACCCAGTAAAAACAAATAGATGAAAAGGATCAGCAACATTCTGGAAATCCACTCTCCCTATTCCAAACCAGGACTGGAGAATTAAAATTCTGAATGATAGGAAAACAACAGTGAACCAGAAAGAAAAGAAAATGAACAACCATTCTACTGGATTCTACTTTAACGAAGCTTGAACTTTTCAACCAGAGGGTGAATGATTGGTTTGTCTCAGAAACAAAAATAAAACTAAAAAGGGTAAACAGCATTCTGTCATCAGTTACCAGGAAGTTCAAAACCAGACAGTTTTTGAGCTTCTGAGATGAAGACAGAGCGCTCGAGAAACTCAGTACGTCTGGCTGATCTGCGTGCAAAGAGTTAACATCTCGAGTCCAAAATGATTCTTTGTCATAAGTGGGCCAGCTGAGAAAAAGTGAAAGTACATTTAGCTGCAGGCCGACTGATGCCTTGTGTGCTCGCAGGGAATGAATGGCTGTCTGAGTGCCCTTTAAACATAGAGCCAAGACTTGTCATTCCGGAATGTACTACGCAGATTCAAGACAGCTTGTCTGCACGCCCACCCCCACATCTTCAGATTCTCCAACCCACTTAGTGGTCCCATTCCTCCTCCAGAACTGCTATGCTGACTCTGGCCAGACTGAGGCTCCACTACGACACATTACAATCAGACACCACCACTAACATTGATCACCCAGAGAAACTCACTAAGCAGAGGGAAATGATGTCGAAAATTGCCCGGGTATACCCTGCGCTCCCCCCCCCCCCCCACACACACACACACACACACAAAGCAACTCAAGAGAGATCCACAATACACAAAAACAGAAATTGCTGGAGAAACTCAGCATGGCTGTGGAGTTAACATTTCAAGTGACCCTTCCTCAGAACTGACAATATCTAGGAAAAGGTGGTATTCATGCTGGGGGAGGTGGGAGGGACAAATGGAGTGACTGAGTAGGTGCCCGGAGAGAGATATTGAAGAGCAGGCAGACAAAGTGATTGTTGCGAATAAACCAGGGTGCAATCAAAGCAGGGAAGAGGAGATGCTAGACAAATGATAATTGGGGTTTGAGTGGGTGAAAATCGCTTTGCTGTGCTGAAAACAAACTGAAACTGGGACAAGACAAATCTGATTTGACCAACTATCTTCCAGTCGTTCTACTTTCACTTTCAGCAAAGTAACAAAAGGTATCATTAATAATGCTATCGAAGAATATTTACACAGCAATAACTTGCTCACTGATGCTTATTTTTAAATTCAACCAAGGTTACTAATCTCAATGCTGTCTTCGACTCAATATGGACAAACTCTGGTGTGGTGTGAAAACCCCTAGAGTTTGTGTGAAGATTGATTAAGTGCCCTTTCATAAACAGAGCAGGTGACTACCTCAGCATGAATGCCAAGTGTCAGAGTTAGGGTGAACAAGTGAACCCTTTCTTGTGTACTGATGAGGTACCATCCCTGCAGAGTGAGCATACTAGTGTCTGCAAGTGGGACGAGCAATTAAATTCCTTGCCATGCACAGAACAGGGTAGGGGTAATCCCCAGTGTGGCTGAGTTGATGAATTCCCCCTTGGATTGATAATCCAATCCTTTTCGACTAACCCACATTTCCAGTGATTCTCCATTGTGTGAGCATTAGAATCAGATGTACAGCATGAAAACAGACCCGTTGGTCCAACCCAACCATACCAACTAGATATCTTAAATTAATCTAGTCCCATTTACCAGCATTTTGCCTATATCTCTCTAAATTCTTCCTATTCATTTAACCGTCCAGAAATCTATTAAACATTGTAATTGTCCCAGCCTCCTCCACTTCCTCTAGCAGTTCATTCCATACAAGTGTCACCGTGTGCATGAAAACATTTCCCCTTAGGTCCCTTTTGTATCTTCCCCCTCTCACCTGAAACCTATGCTGCTAAGATTTGGACTCCCTTACCCTGGGGAAAAGTCCTTGGCTATTCACCCTCTCCATGCCCCTGTGATTTTATGAACCTCCGACGCTCCAGGGAAAATTGCCCCAGGCTATTCAGCCTCTCCTTATAGCTCAAACCCTCCAATCCTGGTAACAAATTTGTAAATATTTTCTGTAAATCTTTCAAGTTTCACAACATTCCTGCTATAGCAGGGAGACCAGACTGTATGCAGTATTCCAATAGTGGCCAAACCAATGTGCTATACAGCCACAACAAGACCTTGTAACTTCCATACTCAATGCACTGACCAATAAAGGCAACATACCAAACACCTTCTTCACTATCCTATCTCCGTGGGACTCTACTGTACACCTGCACTCCAAGGTCTCTTTGTTCAACAACACTAGGTACATACATCCTGCTCTGATTTGAGTTTGCAAAATGCAGCACCTCACATTTATTTAAATTAAACTCCATCTGCCACACTTCAGCTCATCGGGATCTTGATCAGATGGGCCATTGTACTCGGAGGTAAACTTCTTTGTTGTCTACTATACCTCCAACTTTGGTATCATCTACAAACTTACTAACCATGTTCAGATCCAAATAATTTAGATAAATGACAAAAAGCAGTGTGCTGATCACAGACATCCAATCTGAAAGGCAACCCTCTACCACCACCATCTGTATTCTACCTTCAAGCCAGTTCTGTACCCTAATGGGTAGTCCTCCTATGTGATATAACCTTACTAACCAGTCTACCATGGGGAACTGTGTTGAATGTTTTATTGATGTCCATATCATTCAATCTTCTTTGTTACTTTTCCAAAACAACACAATCAAATTAGCGAGACACAATTTCCTATGCACAAAGCCATGTTGACTATCTCTAATCAGTCCTTGCCTTTCCAAATACATATAAATCCTGTTCCTCAGCATTCCCTGCAACAACTTGCCCAGCACTGATGTCAAGCTCAGTCTATAGTTTTCCTGACCACCATTCTTAAATAGTAATATTGAGGTCAGGAAATAAGTAGTCCTAGCTGAGTCCATACTGAATATTGGTGAGGAGATTATTGTCAAGCAAGTGCTGTGAGATAGCACAATTGATGACCCTTTCCATCACTTTATTGATGATTGAAGGTTAAGGATCAGTGGAATTCTGGCTAGCAAGTGCTTTGTGTCTCCAGAACACAACAGTGCTTCTCCAGATATGGTTAGATTGATGAGAACGGAACAAAACGAGTACAATTGTATCCAGCTGCAGAATAGCAGAATGATCTTGGGGGAAGATGCTGCGATCAAGTTCACTAAAGCTTGTATTGAGGTCGAGAAAGATGAGAACCTATAGTTAATGGAGAGACAGAACTGTTACAGCACAGAAGGCTTCTCCAACCTGTTGTGTCCACTCTGACTCAAGCCTCAATCTGTTCTAATCACATTTTCCGGCACTTAGGCCATAGCGTTGCATGCTGTGTTGTTTCAAGTGAATTTAAATACTTATTGAATTTTTTTGAGGGCTCTCACCTCAATCATTTTTATGTTGAGTCTCAGGTACCCAGCGCCATATGGTTCAAACCTTGTTTCAAATTTTCTCGAGACTTCCTGTTCCTTCTTTTAAAACCGTGCTTCTGATTATTGACACCCCTATTAATGAGAAAAGTTTCTCCTGATGATCTGATCTACGTCATTTATAATTTTCTACACGTCAATCATGTGCCTCCCCAGTCTTCTTGTTCTAATGGAGTCCTCCTGCATAGCTGAATCACCCCAGTCCAGGAAACATGCCAGTCAATCTCCTCTGCACCTTTTTGAGTGCAAATTACAACCTTCCAAAAGTGTGGCAACAATGACTGCGTACAGCAGTCCCGTTTGGGCCTAAATAACATTATACAGTACACAGCTCCATTATATAACCGACGTTTCGGGCAAAAGCCCTTCATCAGGAATAAAGGCAGTGAGCTGGATGCATGGAGAGATAAGCTGGAGGAGGGTGGTTGGTGAGAGAGTAGCATAGAGTACAATGGGTGAGTGGGGGAGGGGATGAAGGTGATAGGTCAGGGAGGAGAGGATGGAGTGGATAGGAGGAAAATAAGAGAGAAAGGTCGGACAAGTCCGGACAAGTCATGGGGAGAGTGCTGAACTGGAAGTTTGAAACGAGGATGAGGTGGGGGAAGGGGAAAATGAGGAAGCTGTTGAAGTCCACATTGATGCCCTGGGGTTGAAGTGTTCCGAGGCGGAAGATGAGGCGTTCTTCCTCCAGGCGTCTGGTGGTGAGGGAGCGGCGGTGAAGGAGGCCCAGGACCTCCATGTCCTCGGCAGAGTGGGAGAGGGAGTTCAAATGTTGGGCCACGGGGCGGTGTGGTTGATTGGTGCGGGTATCTCAGAGATGTTCCCTAAAGCGCTCTGCTCGGAGGCGCCCAGTCTCCCCAATGTAGAGGAGACTGCATCGGGAGCAACGGATACAATAAATGATATTAGTGGATGTGCAGGTAAAACTTTGATGGATGTGGAAGGCTCCTTTAGGGCCTTGGATAGAGGTGAGGGAGGAGATACAGGATTTACAGCTCCTGCGGTGGCAGGGGAAAGTGCCAGGATGGGAGGGTGGGTCGGAGGGGGGAGTGAACCTGACCAGGTAGTCACGGAGGGAACGGTCTTTGCGGAAGGCGAAAAAGGGTGGGGAGGGAAATATATCCCTGGTGGTGGGGTCTTTTTGGAGGTGACGGAAATGTCGGCGGGTGATTCGGTTTATGCGAAGGTTGGTAGGGTGGAAGGTGAGCACCAGGGGCATTCTGTCCTTGTTACAGTTGGAGGGGTATGGTCTGAGGGCGGAGGTGTGGGATGTGGACGAGATGCATTGGAGGGCATCTTTAACCACGTGGGAAGGGAAATTGCGGTCTCTAAAGAAGGAGGCCATCTGGTGTGTTCTATGGCCTAACCAATGTCCTGTATAGCCGCAACATGACCTCCCAATTCCTGTACTCAATACTCTGACCAATAAAAAAAGCATACCAAACACCTTCTTCATTATTCTATCTACCTGCGACTCCCCTTTCAAGGAGTATGAGCCTGCACTCCAAAGTCTCTTTGTTCAGCAACACTCCCCAAGACCTTACCATTAACTGTATAAGTCCTGCTAAGATTTGCTTTCCCAAAATCAGCACCTTGCACTTATCTGAGTGAAACTCCATCTGCCACTTCTCAGCCCAATGGCCCATCTGGTCCAGATCCTGTTGTAATCTGAGGTAATCTTCTTCGCTATCCACTACACCTCCAATTTTGGTGTCATCTGCAAGCTTACTAATTATGCCTCTTATGCTCACATCCAAACCATTTATGTAAATGACGAAAAGTAGTGGACCCTGCACCAATCCTTGTGGCACTCCATTGGTCACAGGCCTCCAGTCTGAAAAACAACCCTCCATCACCACCCACTGTCTTCGACCTTTGAGCCAGTTCTGTATCCAAATGGTTAGTTTTCCCTGTATTCCATGAGATCTAACCTTGCCAACCAGTCTCTCATGGGAATCTTGTCGAAACCTTACTGAAGTCCATATAGATCATATCTACCATGCTGCCCTCATCAATCCTCTTGTTACTTCTTCAACAAACTCACTCAAGTTTGTAAGATATGATTTTCCATGCACAAAGCCATGTTAACTGTCCCTAATCAGTCCTTGCCTTTCCAAATACATGTACATTCTGTCCCTCAGGATTCCCTCCAACAGCTTACCCACCACCGACATCAGGCTCACTGGTCTATAGTTCCCTGGCTTCTCCTTACCACCCTTTTTAAACAGTGGCATCACCTTAGCCAACCTCCAGTCAACCAGCACCTATCGATGATACAAATATTTCAGTAAGAGGCCCAGCAATCACTTCCCTAGTTTCCCACAGAGTTCTAGAGTACACCTGATCAAGTCCTGGAGATTTATCCATGTTTATGCATTTCAAGCCATCCAGAACTTCCTCCTCTGTAATCTGGACATTTTGCAAGATGTCACCATCTATTTCCCAACATTCTAAATCTTCCATGTCCTTTTCCACAGTAAATAATCGTGCAAAATACTCGTTTAGTATATCCCCCATCTCCTTTGGCTCCACACAAAGGCTGCCTTGCTGATGTTTGAGGGGTCCTATTCTCTCCCTAGTTACCCTTTTGTCCTTAATGTATTTGTAAAAACCCTTTGGATTCTCCTTAATTCTATTTGCCAAAGCTATCTTATGTCTCCTAGAGGCATGGCATTCATCCACAAACTCCATTAACAGACACATGGACCTGGACCCCATATACAAACCACTACAGCTGAAACTGACACCCGGAAGCGGCAAGAACATCCATCAACAGACACATCGACCTGGACCCCACATACAAACTACTACAGCTGAAACTGACACCCGGAAGCGGCAAGAACAAACCACTATAAATACCGGAAGAAACATCAAAGCAGCGCTTCACAGGAGGCTCCAATAGCACTGATGATGTTCCCTAGCCAGGGAACGAAACGTTTGCAGCAAAAACTTCCAGCTCGGCGAGCAGAACCACAACAACGGACACCCGAGCTACAAATCTTCAACCAGACTTTAAACCTTTTAGCTTTTCTAGCACTTCCTCTTTTGTAATGGTAACCATACTCAACTCAGCCCCGACTCCCTTTAATTGTTGGGATATTACTCATGTCTTCCACCGTGAAGACTGACGCAAAGTACTTATTAAGTTCTCCAGCTATTTCCTTATCTCCCATCACTAGGCTTCCAGCATCAGTTTGAAGTGGCCCAATGTCTACTTTTGCCTGTTGTTTGTTTCTTACGTATTGAAAGAAACTTTTACTATCATTTCTAATATTACTGCCTAGCCTACCTTCATATTTGATCCTTTCCTTCCTTATTTCTCTCTTTTTTATCCTCTGTTTGTTTTTGTAGCCTTCCCAATCTTCTGACTTCCCAGTGCTCTTGGCCACTTTATAGGATCTCTCTTTTTCTTTAATACATTTCCTGACTTCCTTTGTCAGCCATGGCTGTCTAATCTCTCCCCGGATAATCTTTCTTTTCTTGGGGATGAACCTCTGTACAGTGCCCTCAATTATACACACAAACTCCTGCCATTTTTGCTCTACTGTCTTCCCCGTTAGGCTCTGCTTCCAGTCTATTTTCATCTATCTCCTTACAAATTTGTTTCTCAATTTCCCTTTGACCATTAGGGGGTCTATAACACAATCCCACTAAGGTGAGCATCCCTTTCTTATTTCTCAGTTCCACCCAAATAACTTCCCTTGATGTATTTCTGGGAATATCCTCCCTCAGTACAGCTGTAATGCTATCCTTTATCAAAAACAACACTCCCCCCTCCTCTCTTGCCTCCCTTTCTATCTTTCCTATAGCATTTGTATCCTGGAACATTAAGCTGCCAGTCCTGTCCATCCCTGAGCCATGTTTCTATAATTGCTATAATTCCCGGTCCCATGTTCCTCACCATGCCCTGAGTTCATCTGCCTTCCCTATTAGGTCTCTTGCATAGAAATAAATGCAGTTTAATTTATCAGTCCTGTCTTGTTGGCTGCTTTGTCCCTGCCTGCCCTGACTGTTTGACTTGCCTCTGTTCTCAACGGTACCAGTCTCAGATTGGTCTCTTTCCTCACTATCTCCCCCCCACAGCTTACTCGTTTAAAATCCTCCTGAGCAGCTCCAGCAAGTCTCCCTGCCAGTATATCAGTCCCCTACCAATTTAGTTGCAATGTGTCCTTCTTGTACAGGTCACTTCTACTCCAATACAGATATTACTACTCTTGAGGACCTCCTTTTTAAATTCCTGCCTAACTCTCTGTTATCTCCCTTCAGAATAACAATCTTTTCCCTTCCTATGTCGTTGGTGGCAATGAGAACTATCAAGGAAGCTGGAGGTGGGTCTCATAGGTTAGATGTGCTGGGAGAGGGCATGAGTGAAGACATATTCTGGAAGTATTCCAACAGTACAGTCCAAGAACACAAGCCAGTCTAAATTTCCAGCACTACCTACGGCAATAACACAAAATCCACTACTAAATTCAGCAGTCACAGAAGCAGGATATAGGCCCATCGAGTCCACACTGACCCTCCAAATAGCATCCACCCAGATCTACCCCTCTGGTCTATCCCTGTAATCCTGCATTTCCCACAGCTAATCCACCTATCCTGCACATTTCTGGACACCATGGCAATTTAGCATGGCTAATCCATCTAACCTGCACATCTTTGGACTGTGGGGAAAACCGGAGGAAACTCACACAGACATGGGGAGAATGTGCAAACTGCTCAGACAGTCACTCAAGGCTGGGATTGAATTCAGATCCCTGATGCTGTGAGACACCAGTGCTAATCACTGTACCACACTAAAATCTGGCAATTCTTTGCTCGCTTACAAATGTTATTTATTTCCCCTTTGAAGATTCCTTGTGTCATTTTCACAATTTACTTTGAGCTATCATTGTCCACCATCCGAACAACCCCAAGATGATGAGAATGCTAAAATCAAGGCACAGACAATTTTACATCTAATGTTGAAATACATTTGAAGTACTTACGGCAAGCTGTGCTGTGAATAAAAAAGCACATCAATGTTCTTGGAGAAGCAGTCACGATCACACAGCAGTCAAGTTACAGCAACTGTGTCAGTTCAAAAGGTAGAAATGGGAGTGGCTGAGTAAGGAAAATGAGATATCTTAGAACAGAGCCTAAACATCCCCAAAGACCACCTCTCCCAACCATCACCTGAATCAACAATAGCCACTTTTCCATCTTTTAAAACTAAACTCCAGATGAAAAGAACTTTGGGAACACATCAGAACTGGGGTAGAACATAATTTTAAACATGATTACTTATGATTTTCTGATGTGCTGTCTAAAAATAAAACAAATCCAAAGGCAACTTTTAAAAGGGAAACATAAATGCCTCAGGATCAAGCATAACTAGTTTTATGATGATACAGTGGAAACACAAGTGATTTTAAAAAAAAATTGATGACTTAGTGTGGAAATAGGCCCTTCAGCCCAATAAGTCCACAACTCTACACCAGGTGTAATTTAGCATGGCCAATTCACCTAACCAGCACATTTTTGGATTATGGGAGGAAACCCACACAGACACAGGGATAATGTGCAAACTCCACAGAGAGTCACCTGGGAATTGAACCCAGGTCTCTAGTGCTGTGAGGTAGCAGTGTTAATCACTGTACCACCATGCCAACCACTTGCTTCACTAGTTGCATTCAAACCAAATAAATGTGCCTGCTGCAAAAGCAGCAAAACAGTAGCACCTGAGTCAGTGGTCAGCACTGCTGCCCCACAGTGCCAGGGGCCCCGGTTGGATTCTACCCTCAGGCGACTGTCTGCGTAGAGTTTGCACATTCTCCCAGTGTCTGCATGGGTATCCTCTGGGTGCTCTGGTTTTCTCCCACAGTCCAAAGGTTTGCTGGTTAGGTGTATAGGCCATGTTAAATTGCCCATAGTGTTCAGGAATGTGTAGGTTAGGTGCATTAGTCAGGGGAAATTCAGAAATTCCCAATAGGGTAGAGGAACGAGTCTGGGTGGGATACTCTTCAAAAGGTCGGTAGGGACTTGTTGGGCTGAAGGGCCTGTTTCCACACTGTAGGGAATCTATGATAAGTATCTGGATTTGACTCTCTGTGCTAGTGTGAAATTAGGTACAAATATTATGTCTCACAACTGGCACATCATATAAAACATGTCCATTTACATCTATGAACAGACAGAGAACTGATCCGATACAAAGCATGCGGCCTTGCAAACTTCAGAGCACAGCGTGCAACATTTGATTTTGCAATTTGATATCCTGCGCTGGACAATCCCAGTTGTGCAGAGATGTTTATGAATGACAAATTTAACGTTATCAGTCATAATAGCAGAGTGGCTCACTCACTCACAACAGAATCCATATAAATTCAACAGTCATATAGCATACAAACCAATCCACACCAAACATAGTCTGAAACAAGACTTATCCCATGTGCCTGCTCCTGGCCTATACCTCTCCAAACTTTTCCTATGTAGGGACTTATCGAAGTGGCTTTTAACAGTTATAACTGTGCCCACCTCCACCACTTCCTCAGGACATTCATTCAACATGTGGACCACCCTTGGTATAAAAAAATTGACAATCATGTCTTTCTTAAAAATCTCTCTCTTCACCTTTTTTAAATACACATTCAGAAAGCCACTTCAAGTATATTATGGGCCAGATTACCTCCATCTGTATCATCCTCTGAATCAGTGCCATTTTAAGATCCAATCCACTGCCTATCTGGCTGGGAGGAAGCAAAAGAGAGACAAGCTGAGTTGGCTCACCAGATGCAGTAAAAATTCACAGAAACTCAACAGGATGTTCAGCTCATCTGCTGAGTTTCTCCAACATTTTCTGTATTTGGCCCAGAGTTACTTCTTGTCCTTTTTTCTCGTCTTTTCCCCCTGGATCTAAGTGTGTCACAAAAGGGACAGGTTTAAATGGCCTTCTCTTGCTCCTAGTTCCTGTGACTGTGCTGAGAAGGCAAACCAGGTGGTGTGAGAATGGAAATTCATGGAGAACCACACAGGAGGTCCAACGTAACTCAGTCTGGTTCACTGCTCCTGTCTCTACCTTTTTCCCCTAGTCCTGACATTGAAAGATGGTTGAATAAAAAACTGCAGATGCTACAAATCAGAAACAAAAACAGAAAAAGCCTGAAATCACAGCTAATGTTGCAGGTCAAGCGTTTTTCTCTCAAAATCCTCCAAAGATGTTTGTCAGCCAAAGGGTCAAGGAATATGAAGCAAATGGAGGAGGATGGCGCTGGATCGATGATCAGCCATGACCCCACTGAATCGTGGAAAAGGCCAAACTCCTTGCTCTGGACGTCCTTCTGATTGCAGGGTCAGTGCAGAGTAAATGTGATGAATGGATTCTTTCTACTATCGGGAATCTACGCCTACCCAAGCCATTGTGACCTCACAATGACCGGTACACCCTCACCGCGCCAGGTCCAGAATTGTGGAATCCCGAGGGAGCAGAAAGAGACCATTCAGCCCATCGGTTTTGCATGGAACCTCAGAACAGCATCCTACCCCCACCAATCCTATCCCATAAACCCACACTTCCCCTGGCTAATTCCCCGAGCCTGCACATCCCTGGACATTATCGAGCAACTTAATACGGCCAGTTTACTTTAACCTACGCATGTTTGGACTGTGGGAGGAAACAGGAGCATCCGGTGGGAATCCAAGCGGAAACGGAGATAACGAGCAAACATCTGGGCCTAGTCCGCTCCTGGGTTGCCAGTCAGCACGTCTCTCGAGAGGACTCGCCCACGATCCAGAAAACGCCGCCAACATTAGCATTCAGTGCCCAGCAGCCGGTCTGCTGGTCACGCATTGCCGCTCAATAACAATGATGTGGAGGTGCCGATGTTGGACTGGGATGGACAAAGTTAAAAATCACACAACAACAGATTAGCATCCAACAGGACGGACTTTAACCTAGTATTGTGTGATTTTTAGCTTCCAAACAAAGCAGCGTTCACAGACGTGGTGATGAAAAAAGCGAGTCACATGTTTGGTGGCTCCCCTCCCCCGACGAGAGCAAGTTGTCAATCAAAGGAACTGCAATCACTCTGCACTGGCTTTGCAAAGCTCACTTCAAATACAAAGTCTGCAGTATTCAGAAATATAAGCATAAATCACTAAACAGAAGAAAAATCTGACACTTAAAAATCGAAAATGACAAGTAAAGGCAAAAACAGGAAGTACAGCCTTTGAATAATAGCAAATTTACAAATTGCTCTTTGTCAATGCTTATATGCAATGTCTCTAACACCCAAAATATTGGAAAATGGAGCAGCAGGGGCAGTGGAGGGCATGATCTTAGGAAAACAGTTAGAGAGTACATGTATGTTACAGAAATAGAGGTAAGTATCCAGGGAATAATATGCACGAAATTTAGGTTTTGTTTCTTTTTCATCCATTAGCACCAGTATTTAGTTAACCAATGACTTGGAAACCCAAGCACCTCTCAGCTCACGGAGAAAATATATCCCTTTTCCATATGACCCATTCGGAAATGCTAAAATGGATCTCTGGAGCAGATGGGACTTTAATCCACACCCTCTGGTAGGGACATAACCATGGTGCCAAAAAAAGCCTCAGAATTTCAAATGGGGCCTATTTGGACCAGTTGGGAAACAGAGCTTAGATATTTAAATCAACTTGTTCAGATAGATTATGTTCAGATATATTACACCTTGGGAGCAGCTGAGAATAGAATCTCGAACTTCAAACCCAGTGATAGTAGGGCCCTTAAAATTATTTTTAGTAAACTGGCTTGGATGTTTCTTGGCATATCTCTGTGGCAGGCAAGGCATGAACTTGAGTCTACAGGTCAGTCATGGTGACAGGATCACAGTGCCACAAGAATCCCTACAACACCCCATATTCTGTCTGATTGGTTATGCTTCTGCTGTTCCCTGTCCCTCTCATTCCGTGTCCTCTACATTTACAAAATAAATCCTTTCTTTGGATCTGTCCAATTCAACTATCAGCTGTTTGTCAAGAGTCATAGATTTTACTGTCAATGGAGAGGCCTTTCAGGCCATTGTCTCCATGTCAGGTATCAAACACACAAATAATCCCATTTTCCAACCCTTAACCCCTAGCCCTGTATGCAAAATTGTTTGAAATGTTCATCTCATTAGTTCTTGGGGGCTTTGTATATTCCTCCTTCTAATGCCATTTTACTCAGTGAGTTCCAGATATCCACAACACTGAGTGAAAATATATTTTCTCAAAAAATGAAATCTCCTGGTCCTTACCTTCAAATTGCATTCCATATTGACCCCCAATATTAAAGATAAAATTTTCTCCCAGTCTATCCTGTCGAGATCTTTCAGGACTTTGAATAGCTCAATCAGATACACCCTCAGCCTTCTCTGCTCTACGTAAAGCTACCCTAGGTGATCTAGTCTCTCCAGGGCTGAATCACTCCAACACAGACAACATCCCCTCAAAGCTCCTCTTCGCTCTTCCCAGTGTAATCACATCCTTCCTAAAGCATGGTGACCAGAATTGCATACAGCACTCCAGTTTTAGCCTAAATAACATTATATGCAGCTGAACAATAAGCTCCTCGCTGTTGCATTCAATGCTTTGACTGATAAAAGCAAGTATGCCATATGCCTTCTTAACCACATTAACCAATATATCTCCCTGTCCTGCTGCCTTCAAGCATTTATGAACATGCATACCAAAGTCACTGAAATTCTCTGTATTTCCTGGGGTCCTACTATTCAATAGGTACTTCCTTGCCTTCTTAGTCCTCCCAAAATATATCACCCCATCATTTTCAGATTTCAATTCCATTTGCCATTGTTCAGCCATGTGAACAACTTGTTTATACAGTATTGTGTTTTAGGCTAAGGTTTCTTCCTGACTATTTAACATTTTATTACAGAAATTGCAGAAGTAATGTGGAAAATTATAAAACAAATATAAATTAATCTTAGAGGGCTGAGACACCTGAACAAGTTTTGGGTAAAATGACGTCTGTATAAGATAAAATGGGTTTCTACTGAACTGAGTTGGGACTGGGTTTCTCACAAGGCAGGTGCAGTACTGTTGAGAGAGCTTTAAATTAACTCAGTGGGTTTGTGGGATTCAAAAAACAAACATTAAAGAGGAATATTAAGGTGCAGTAGGACAGCGATTAGGTGATGTCTTAATGGTATTATCACAAACCATTAATCTGGAGACCCAGGTAATGTTCCAGAGACCTGGCTTCACATCCAATTATGGAAGATAGTGAAATTTGAATTAGATTAAAAATATGTAATTTACAGTTTAATGATGACTGCTGGTGATTTTGCGGGAGAAATAAAAGTTTTGTTTTCTCTGGCCAATGTGTTACTGTTATCTGCTCTTAATTCTACTTACAACTAGAAAGGAGAAAAAGGAATGAAAATAGCCTCCTGGCATCAGAAACAACTGCAACTCTGGGTCAGGCAATAGTGAAGGAACCAAGAAGAGGAAAAAACATATTTGAGTTCATTCTTATCAATTTGTCTGCTACAGATGTAATTGACAACCATGCAGTCCTTGCGGAGATGATGACCTGCCTTCACACTGATAATACCTTAAATCGTGCGTGCGCGGTAGGACTCTCATACGAAGTGGGAAAGACTTTGAACAGATCTAACAACTCCAGATTGTGCATCTATGGTGCATTGTGAGCATCAGCAGCAGCAGAATCATGCTTCAGTGTAATCTACAACCTTGTAGCAGGCATTTGCCAAATGAGCCATTACCATCAAGCCAAGGAATCTACCCTAGTTCAATGAAGACTGCAGGATGGCATGCTGGGTGGGGCAACATGGAAATTCTAAAAATGAAGTGTCAACCTGATGATGCTACAACACGAGGCTACATGTATGCCAAACAGCATAAGCAGCAAGTAGTAGACAGGGCTAAGTGATCCCACAACCAGTGGATTAGATCTGAGCTCTTTAGTCCCACTACATCTAGTTGTGAATGCTGGTCGAGAATTAAATAAAACTCACTGAAGGAAGAGGCTCACAAAAATCCCATCCTCAGTAGTGCAGAAACCCAGCACTTCTGTGTTAATGATTAGGCTGAAGCATGTACAAACATCTTCCTCTGAAGTTGTCAAGTGGATGATCCATCTTGGCCTCCTCCAAAGTCTTCAGTTTAAGAGATGCCAGTTTTAAGGCAATTCAATGTGATATCAAGAAACAAATGGGGTACTGAATACTGGGTAAAAACAATGACTGCAGATGCTGGAAAACAGATTGTGGAGTAGAGTGGTCCTGGAAAAGCACAGCAATTCAGGCAGCATCCGAGGAGCAGTAACATTGATCTTTTGCTCCTTGGGTAGTGGATACTGCAAAGTCTGTGGCACCTATTCACCATTAGTACTGAAAAATTGTGCTATGGTCTTTGCCACACCCCTGTCTAAACTGTTCCAATACAGCTACATCACTGGCATCTAATGACATGTGTGAAATTGCTCACGTATGCCCTGTACACAAAACATTGGACAAATCCAACAACATCAATTACAACCTCATCAATCTACCCTCAGTCATCAGTAAATTGATGGAAGTTGTCATGAACAGTGCTTTCAAGCAGCATCTGCTCAGCAATAATTGGTTCAGTGACAGCCAGTTTGAATTCTGCCAGGGCACTCAACTCCTGACCTATTTACAGCCTTGCTTCAAACATGGACAAGAAAGCATAATTTCAGAAGTGAGCTGATAGTGAAAGCATCAACATCAAGGTCACAGTTGACCAAGTGTGGCATCAAGGAGCCCAAGCAAAAGAGGAGTCAATGGGAACCAGCAGAAAACTCTGTACTAGTTGGAGTCATACCGACCACATGGAAGGGTTCAACATTTTTGAGGTCAGTCGCCTCAGCTTCCGAGCATCTCTCTCAGTATTCTTTAAAAGAGTGGCCAAGGGCCAATCCTGTTTTACTCCTTCATCAATGACACTCCCTCCATCACAGGGTTAGAAGTGAGGATGTTCACTGATGATTGCACAATGTTCAGCATGAATCACAACTCCTCAGATATTGAAGTAGTTTACGTGCACATATGGCATAACCTGGATAATAGCCAGACTTTGGCTGGTAAGTGGCAAACAACATTCATGCTACAAATGCCTGGCAATTACAATGTCTAATGAGAGACAATCTAACTAATGCTTCTCAACATACAATTATGTTGCCATCACTGAATCCCACATTACCAGCATTCTGGAGGTTATCATTGACCAGAAACTGAATGGGACTAGCCATATAAATTTGTTGGCTACAAAAGCCAAACTAGAGGCTTGTAAATTGCTGCACGTAACTCACTGCCTGATTCCCCAAAGCCTGTCCACCATTTTCAAGTGACAAGTATGATGGAACACTCCCCACTAGCCAGGATGGGTGCAGTTCCAACCACTTACAAGAAGCTTGACACCAGCCCACTTGATTGTCACCACATCCACAAAAATCCATTCTTTCCACCACCATCTACAAAAATGTATTTCAGAAGTTCACCAAAGATCCTGAGCTTCTTCTTTATCCACAGCCAATACCCTACAGAAGGACAAGGGCAGCAGCTACATGGGAATTCCACCACTTGCAAGTTCTCCTCCAAGCCTATCAGCACTTAAAAATGTATCACCATTCCGTATTGGTGGGCAAAAATCCTGGAATTTCTTCTTTCGTGGGAACGTATGTCCCCTCCCAACACATGAACTGCTGTCTGTGTGGAGTTTGCACATTCGCCCCGTGTCTGCGCGGGTATCCTCCGGGTGCTCCGGTTTCCTCCCACAGTCCAAAGATGTGCAGGTTAGGTGAATTGGCCATGCTAACTTGCCCGTAGTGTTAGGTGAAGGGGTAAATGTAGGAGTATGAGTCTGGGTTGTATACGCTTCGGCTGGTCGGTGTGGACTTGTTGGGCCGAAGGGCCTGTTTCCATACTGTAAGTAATCTAATCAAATTAATCTAATCTAAATTGCCCGTAGTGTTAGGTGCATTAGTCAGAGGGAAATGAGTCTGGGTGGGTTATTCTTCGTAGGTCATTGTGGACTTGTAGGGCCGAAGGGCTTGTTTCCACACTGTAGCGAATCTAATCTAATTTCAGTCAGTTCACAATCGCCTTCTGAAGGGAAACTAGGAACCGGCAATTAATAGTGGCTAAGCCAATGATACTCCCAGGTTCATCAGTGATTTTTGTTTTGTAAAAAGTGTCTGAAGTATTAGGACAGAGTCATGAAATTTAAATTAGGATCTTGAACTATATTCGGCTCAATACCGGTTGTCCATCGTTTAATGGTCTTAGTTACAGTGGTTTGAAACACCCCCGTGGCTTGACAGGCGATTTCAGAGGACATTTAAAAAATCAAGCACAGTGCTGCATGACTGAATTCACGTGACGGCAAATTTCCTGTCCCAAAGAAAATTAGTGAAATATCGTGATGACAATTATGTTTCTTTTTCAAAAAAGAACTTCGAATGAAGCCAAATGCAGCTTTCAAACACAGACGAACCGAAATAGATTTGTAGCAAGCCAAGAGTTTTTTTAAAAAAATATCCAGCACATGGAAGTAAAACACGACAAATTCGATGCATTGACGTCACTGTAAGTGGAATTGAGACAACGCATGTTTGCAAGTTTCCCTGGTGGTCTAGTGGTTAGGATTCGGCGCTCTCACCGCCGCGGCCCGGGTTCGATTCCCGGTCAGGGAAGTGATTTTTTTGAAGAGCTAATGTAAATAGTTTTCGTATAACTATTCCAGCCTCTATATATTACTGCCTATGAAAATAAATGTTTACCAAAGATCTGGTTGGTGATCTCGTGCTACGTAAATTTTCATCACTTTTGTCCCCGGCTTCGGCTGACAGCCAGGATAAAAATTTGTAGACTGCGAAAATGTTGGATCAGCGGATGGAGATTTCAGGAGAGCTTGTGGCGAGATGGGTGGGAGACGGTGATAGTGCACTTAATAACTACAGGTGTATACATCTAATCTTTTGCATGGTCGAGTACTTTGCACATATTTATTTTCATGCCCGTTTCACAGTTCACTTTATGCGAGGGGGAAAAAAGAATATCAATTTCTAAAACTTTACACTCACGAATCTGTTCTTCTTCCGAAGAAGAATTACTTCTCTCCCCACAAAGGTCACTAGTATTGCCCCATATTTCCGGTACTTGTCGTTTTATTTCATATTTTCCTTCCGCGAATCATGACAATCTTACCCTCCTTCGGAAACATCGTCTCGTCTCCGGAAAACACCACACTGATTCTGCGAATTGGAGGTGCCGATGTTGGACTGACGTGGACTAAGTTAAAAATCACACAGCATCAGGTCCAACAGATTTATTTGTGCTTCTGTGATTTTGAACTTGATTCTGTGAATGCAGTCTGTTTTGTTGGGGTGGGGGCAAGGTGGAGAGGAGAGGTCACTTAACCACACTTCCTGCAAACACTTTTTTCCCAGAATGTGACACTCATTCATTCACAAAATCTCCATACTCTTGCACAGGCAGACGACTCTGGTAGCGGTGATACCTTGCAAATATGCCGGTATACATATGGAGAGCACAGCTGGAGAGGGATATGTTTTGATTCTGTCAGTCGGAAATATGTCCAACACTGGAAAAAAATATTCAGAATAAACTTCTATCAAATGGGGCAGTGTGTTTAGCATTGTTTTGCCTCCACTAATTCAACATGCACAACAAATAAAGTATCTTTATAGTGTATTTGAAATCTGTAGAAACAATTTGCAGCAGTCTGTTTGAATCAGTAACTTAAGGCAAGAGGTTACAAAGGAAATATTGCTAGTAAGGAGTAGAGAGAAATGAAAAATAAGAGAAAAAAACAGACGCCAATTCTGTAACTCTTGATGGACGCTTAAGTGCACCTTTCTTTCTAATCAAAACAAAATTTGCTGGAGGAAACTCAGCAGGTTTGGGAGTGCCTGTAGAGAGAAAGCAAAGTTAAAGTTTCGGAGTTCTCTGTTCTTCATTCAGAACTGCTCGTGTCACAGGTGGTCTGAGACCTGCTGAGTTTTTCCAGCAATTCTTTATTTTTATTATTGTTCTTTTTTTGTCTCCTTTGAGATACTGGAACATTTACTCCAAACGTCTCCACAAAATTAATGAATCTGTATTACTGAGGCAATTCCCAATATTGCACAGCAGGACATAAAGTGCAATGTTGGTTTCAAAACCTTGCGAATATTTCGTTAATGATGCATTAAATGGCTAGAACGAAGACAGCGGCGAGCGTAAGCAAGCCACATAAATCTGTTTCCAAGATATCTATGAGTATCGCCTAGACAAATTTTGCCGATCACTTCTGAATGGCGCAGTCGGTTAACGTGTTGTGCTATAAACTGAAAGGCTGTTGGTTGGAGCTCATCTGTGTGTAGATTTTAGCATTCTTGCTGAAAACATCACTATGAATTGTTGGTCATTCAGTCCCAAAGAAATTATCCACAAACGTTGTCATGGCAAGAAAACCGCAAGATGATCATTCATCAGATGAGGGATCAGTTTGTATTATTTTCTTGTACTATACTGTTTTGCATATGTAATGTGGCAATCCTGGAGCAATTTACTACAGATGCTGGAATCTCTACTGAAAAGACTGGAGACCACAAGCGAATCAGACAGCTTCCATTGAGAGAAAGAAAGCTAAACCATCAGAGCTGGTGAAGTGTGGAATGGGCAGCTTTTATGCAGTAAGGGATTTGTTAGAAAGCTGCAGGAGAGAGGATTTGAATCGTTCAGATTAAGTGATCGGAATGTGAGAATAGCAGAACAATATTGTGGCGAACTGCCAGACTGGAATTGTCATTGTAAGAGCATTGTATGTAATTTTTGCTTCTTGGCTGCAGAGTCAAGGAGGGAACGCACCACCCAGGATAAATTGCAATAGGCAAAAAGTGTTGATCTGTGCTTCCTTCCCATAATCGAATGCAAATCTCATTGAAATTTGCAAGATTACCTGTAGACTCAGGAGGAATATCCCCACCGACTGCGAATGTAAAACAACTGAACTTCAAATGGAAGTATACAATAAACATTAAACGTTTTCAATCGTTAAATTTGTTTTGGTTATTTTCCACACTTGGGAAGGGTGCGAGGGAGTGTGTTGAGAATGAGGCGTTTGGAGAAAACTATACAGCGCAATAAAGAACAACTGCTGTATAACAGATGAATATAAATTAACGCCAAATTAATGTAAATCATTTTATTTGCCAACGATTGTTGTTGATTCGTTTATTTGTTCGTAACAAGAAAACTGCTGGTGGTCCCAAGATGTCCATATGTTCCATCACAGGAACAATTTAGCGTTAGCCTCAGTAAGAACTGGGCTATGACAGACCAAACAAGAAATTCAGAACAGGATTCGTTCATTCAGAAACACAGGGGATTATTGTGCAGATTCTCTAAACGGAATTCAAACTTCTGGCAGAAAAAAAATCATTGGCTTTGCCAATCCATTCAATTTAACACTAAGTAGTTTCACCCGTGCAAGAATAATGTATAACGTTTGAAGTGTGAAAAATAGGGAATAAATGCTGATCAGCTGTGTGAGGCAACACTTTTCTGGTTGTCACTCCCGTACATCACTCGTTGTCTGCCAACTGGTACAATGTGATCTAACATCGAATGTCTCCACTACTTAAACTTAAGCAACTACTCAAACTTATTACAAACAGGATTGTAACAGTTCCTGATCTAGAGGAAGAAGCAAAATGTAAACATGTAGTCACTAATTACTTCATCTTGACCTTCAGCAGACTCTACCATGACAGACTAAAAACAACAAATGCTGGAGATCACAGCGATTCAGGCAGTATCCATGGAGAGACAGCAAGCTAACGTTTCGAGTGACAATGACTTGTCATTAGAATCTTGGGAAAACTGATGAACAAAAGCAGAGGTGAATGCTACATAAAATAGTCAGGGGGATGACCACGTTCTCTCCCTCTTTCACGCATTATTTGCAAACAAAAAAGCCATGACACTGAGAAATCAGATTCTTGAATGCCCCCAAACCTCAGGGTCCATGGATTTTTATATCTTTTTAAATCATGTTTTTGATAGGTTATCAGCTTGTCCAAGTATATTAATCAAAGTACCTCACTCTAGTTACACAACAAACCAGTGATGTTAGTTCCCATTATCTCTTTAGCTGTACATTCTACTTAATGTTATTCTAATGTCACGGTTGGATATTTAGTGCTAACTCTTGCAACGATGGTCTTTCATTCCAGACCCTACTTAATATTTTCCTAATGTCATGATTAGATATTTATTATCAGCTCTGCTACAGTGATCGTCCATTCCAGACTAACCTGCCATGATAGATATTTAGCTATTCCCATTCCTGATGAAGGGCTTATGCTCGAAACGTCGAATTCCCTATTCCTGAGATGCTGCCTGACCTGCTGTGCTTTGACCAGCAACACATTTTCAGCATTTAGCTATTCCATCTATGACAATAGTTTCCTGTCTCAAGCTGACTCTACTAACTCCTAATTAGATATTTTAATGCCATGTCCCAAATATTCTTGGTCCCAATACTGTCATAATAACACTTAATAGAGAAACTTGCTTCATTACTAGAGTTATCCTTAACCTTACTCTGCTAATTGGTGTAAGGGCGTTCCACTGTGCTTATCCCAATTTGCCTTCCACAAACCACAGATAGCCAGTGGTCTTCATGCTTTAACCCTTCCCATGCTTTCATGTTCTTTATTTTTTGAATAAAGAATAAAAGGATTTGATCTGCCTCATCAAAAGAGTTTTCATTTCCTTCCGTCAGGAACTAATACAAAAGCACATACAACATTGACTGAATGAGAACTAGAGTGTAATCATGATTTGGAGATGTCGGTGTTGGATTAGAGTGGATAAAGTTAAAACTCACACACCAGATTATAATCCAATAGATTTAATTAGAAACAGGAAGTTTCAGAGCGCTACGGCAGTACTGCAGTCAGTCTCTGTGGCGCAATCGGTTAGCGCGTTCGGCTGTTAACCGAAAGGTTGGTGGTTCGAACCCACCCAGGGACGTGTTTTCCTCCTGTTAAACGCCACACTGTGTCAGTTTGTCGTGGACCCTAAAATCATCAACGCTTTTCAGACTGGAGGCCTGTGATCGCTGGTGTGCCACGGATCAGTGCTGGTCCCACTGCTTTTCGTCATTTATATAAATGATTTGGATGTGAACATAGGGGTAGAGTTAGTAAGCTTGCAGCTAACACCAAAATTGGAGGTGTAGAAAACAGTGAAGAAACTTTCCTCCAATCGGCATCTTGATCAGATGGCTCAATGGACTGCGAAGTGGCAGATTGAACTTATTTTAGATAAATGTGAGGTGCTGCATTTTGGAAAATAAAATCGGAACAAGACTTATACACTTAATGGTAAGGTTTTTGCTAGTGTGGCTGAACAAAGAGAACTTGGAGTGCAGGTTGCTAGTTCCCAGAAAGTAGAGTCGCATGTAGATACGATAGTGAAGAAGGCGTTTGGTAGAGCATTGAATATAGGAGTTGGGAGGTCATGTTGCGGCTGTACAGGACATTGGTGAGGTCACTTTTGGAATATTGCATAAACTCTGGTCTGCGTCCTCTCGGAAACTGTGAAACTTGGTGTCGTAAAACTTGAAAAGTTTACAAGGATGTTACCAGGATTGGAGGATTTAGGGAGAGACTGAACAGGCTGGAACTGTTTTCCCTGGAGTGTCGGAGGTTGAGAGGTGACCTTACAGATGTTTATAAAATCATAAGGGGCATGGATGGGATAAATAAACAAGGTCTTTTCCCTGGGTTCGGGGAGTCTAGAACTAGAGGGCAAAGATATAAAAGGGACCTAAGGGGCAACTTTTTCACGCAGAGGGTGGCGTGTGTACGGAATGAGCTGCCAGAGGAAGTGGTTGAAGCTGGTATGATTACAGTATTTAAAAGGTATCTGGTGGGGTAAATGAATAAGATGGGTTTAGAGGGATATGGGCCAAGTGCCGGCAAATCGCACTAGATTAGTTTTCGGTATCTGGTCAGGATGGACGAGTTGGACCGAAGGGTCTGTTTCTGTGCTGTACATCTCTGTGACTCTATGACGGTACAGAAGTCCCGCACTCTGGCCCTGACTTCAGATTGCAGAAACCGCATTGACAGATCCGCGATTTGTGCAAAATATTGAAATCAGGGTCAATGTTTCTACACACAGTCAGTAGATTGAATGAGCTGCCAGCGGAGGTGGTTGAGGTGGGTATGTTAACAACATTTGAAAGATAGTTGGATAAAAACATTGACAGGAAAAGTTTAGAAGGAATGGACCAAGTGCAGGGAAATGCGGTTTGTGTTCCAGGACCAGATTCAGCCAGAGGGGCTGTCTCTGCCCTGTTGGACTGTATGACTCTGAGAGCAGACCGAAGCTGATGGTCCTTGGCCAGAAGCTCAGGCACAGTGTTATTACTCTGCCATCATCTTGGAAAATTCTGTGCGTCCTCTCCAGTACAATCATAACTCTCCTATAATGTGGATCCAATACTGTATAAAATGCTCCAGCAGTGGCTTGATGAATACTGTTTTTTAACAATTCCAGCACTTACATTTTCCTGCTCTTAAATTCTGTACCTCAGTTAATAAAGGCAAGTATCCCATTTACAGTCAGAGAGTCACAGATATATACAGCATGGAAACAGATCCTTTGGTCCAACCCATCCATGCCTATCCTATTTACCTTCAACTCCACTTTCAAGGAACAATGAACCTGCACTTCAAGGTCTCTTTGTTCAGCAACACTCCCTAGAACCTTGCCATTAAGTGTAGAAGTCCTACTAAGATTTGCTTTCCCGCAATGCAGCACCTCGCATTTATCTGAATTAAACTTCATCTGCCACTTCTCAGCCCATTGGCCCATCTGGTCCAGATCCTGTTGTAATCTGAGGTAACCCTCTTCGCTGTCCATTACACCTCCAATTTTGGTGTCATCTGCAAACTTATTAACTGTATCTCTTATGCTCGCATCCAAATCATTTATGTAAATGACAAAAAGTAGAGGACCCAGCACAGATCCTTGTGGCACTCCACTGATCACAGGCCTCCAGTCCGAAAAGCAACCCTCCATCACCACCTTCTGTCTTCTACCTTTGAGCCAGTTCTGTTTCCAAATGGCTCGTTCTCTCTGTATTCCATGAGATCTAAACTTGCTAACCAGTTTCCCATGGGGAACGTTGTCGAACACCTCACTGAAGTCCATATTGATCACATCTACTGCTCTGCCCTCATCAATCTCCTTTGTTACTTCTTCAAAAAACTCAATCAAGTTTGTGAGACATGATTTCTCACGTACAAAGCCATGTTGACTATCCCTAATCAGTCCTTGTCTTTCCAAATACATGTACATCCTGTCCCTCAGCGTTCCCTCCAACAACTTGCCCACCACTGAGGTCAGGCTCACTGGTCTATAGTTCCCTGGTTTGTCTTTACCGCCCTTCTGAAACAGTATTACCACGTTAGCCAAACTTCAGTCTTCGGGCACCTGACCTGTGACTATAGATGATACAAATATCTCAGCAAGAGGACAAGCAATCACTTCTCCAGCTTTCCACAGAGTTCTCGGGTACACCTGATCAGGTCCTGGGGATTTATCCTCCTTTAACTGTTTCAAGACATCCAGCACTTCTTATTCTGAAATCTGGACATTTTGCAAGATGTCACCATCTATTTCCCTACAGTCTATATTTTCCATATCCTTTTCCACAGTAAATACTGATACAAAATATTAGATTAGATTCCACACTGTAAGTAATCAGGTCTTTCAGCCCAACAATTCCACACCAACCCACTGAAGCACAACCCACCCAGACCCACTCCCCTACATTTACCCCTTCACCTTACACTATGGGCAATTTAGCATGGCAAATTCACCTAACCTGACCATTTTTGGACTGTGGGAGGAAACTGGAGCACCCTGAGGAAACCCACGCAGTTACCCACACAGTCAGTAGCCTGAGGCAGAAATTGAACCCGGGTCTGGCACTGTGAAGCAGAGTGCTAACCATTGTGTCATCGTGCCATCCAAATGGAAATATTCTTTTCCTATCTCCCCCATTTTCTGTGGCTCCACACAAAGGCTGCCTTGCTGATCTTTGAAGAGTCCTATTCTCTCCCTAGTTACCCTTTTGTCCTTAGTATATTTGTAAAAACCCATTGAATTCTCCTTAATTCTATCCTGTCTATACCTGAGGGTTATTAACCAAACCCTAAATTTCTTTAGCTATCCAGCATTCCCTATCATACCAGTCTTCCCTTTTACCTGACAGGAATATACTTTCTCTGGATTCTTGTTATCTCATTTCTGAAGGCTTCCCATTTTCAAGCCATCCCTTTACCTGCGAACATCTGCCTCCAATCAGCTTTCGAAAGTTCTTGCTTCATACCATCAAAATTGGCCTTTCTCCAATTTAGAACAACTTTTCGATCTGGTCTTTCCTTTTCCATCATTATTTTAAAATGAGTAGAATATGGTCGCTGGCCCCAAAGTGCTCCCCTACTGACACCTCAGTCATCTGCTCTGCCTTATTTCCCAAAAGTAGGTCAAGGTTTGCACCTTCTCTCACAGATATATCCACATACTGAATCAGAAATTTATCTCGTACGCACTTAAGAAATTCCTCTCAATCTAAACCTTTAATACTATGGCAGTCCCAGTCTATGTTTGGAAAGTTAAAATCCCTACCATAACTACCCTATTATTCTGTCAGATAGTGGAGGTCTCCTTTCACGTTTGTTTCTCAATTTTCCTCAGACTATTGGGGGGGGGGGGAGTCTACAATACAATCCCAATAAGGTGATCATCCCTTTCTTATTCCTCAGTTCCACAAAAGTAGCTTCCCTGGATGAATTTCCTGGAATTTCCTCCTTCTGCACAGCTGTCATGCTATCCCTTATCAAAAACACCACTCCCCCTCCTCTCTTTCCTCCCTTCCTATCCTTCCTGTAGCATTTGTATCCTGGAACATTCAGCTGCCAGTCCTGCCCATCCCGAAGCCACGATTCCGTAATTGCTATCATATCCCAGTCCCTTGTTCCTAACCATGCCCTGAGTTCATCTGCCTTCCCTGTTAGGCCCCTTGCATTGAAATAAATGCAGCTTAAATCATTAGTTCTACCTTGTCCCTGCCTGCCTGACTGTTTGACTCACTTCTGTTCTCAACTGTATCAGACTCAGATTGATCACTTGCCTCACTCTCTCCCTGGGTCCCACACACCCCCTCACTAGTTTAAATCCTCCCAAACAGTTTGAGCAAATTCCCCTGCCAGTATATTAGTCCCCTTCCAATTTAGGTGCAATCCGTCTTTCTTGTACACGTCACTTCTACCCTAAAAGAGATTCCAATATTCCAAAAATGTGAATCCAGCTCCCATACACCAGCTCCTCAGCCATGCATTCTTCAGCTTTTTCCCTCTTCCTGCCGTCACCAGCTCATAGCATTGGGAGCAATCCAGATATTACTACCCTTGAGGACCTCCTTTGTAACTTTCTGCCTAACTCTCTGTAATCTCCCTTCAGAATCTCAATCTTTTCCCTTCCAATGTTGTTGGTTCCAATGTGGACAATGACCTCTTGGTGGCACCTCTCCTCAGCGAGAACATTCTGCACCCTCTCTGAGACATCCTTGATCCTGGTACCAGAGAAACAACACATCATTCTGGTTTTTCTCTGCTGGCCACAGAAACGTCTGTCTGTACCTCGGAGTACAAAGTCTCCTGACACAATTGATCTCTTGGAAGCCGACGTACCCCTTGTTGCATTAGAGCCAGTCTCAATATCAGAAACTTAGCTGTTCGTGCTACGTTCCCCTGAGAATCCATCACCCCCTACATTTTCCAAAACAGCATACCTGTTTGAAATGGGTATCCACAAAATACTCCTGCACTAGGTGCCTGCCTCTCTTACCCTTCCTGGAGTTAACCCATCTATGTGACGGTATCTGGGACTTTCCCCCCTTCCTATAACCGCCATTCATCACATACTGTTGCTGTTGCAAACTCCTCATCCCTTCTGTCTCTCCTTCCAACTGATCCACTCGAACTGATAAATGCTGTGCGATGCAAATCTTATGGCAGATATAATCTGCAGTAACCCTTAAACTCTCACATCTGACAAGAAGTACATATAACTGCATGTACATATCAGTACATAGCACTATTTTTGCTCCGTCACAATCTACAGACTCAGAAACTAACACCGTCTTATTCCTCGACAAAACACTACACCAATTTAAATTAATAGCTATTTCTTATATTTTAAGTTTAATCAAAAGACTTATCTCGAAAAACATATAATCAAGAAAGAACCCTCTGTGCTTACAATGCAGTCTTTCTCTTGGAAAGACTTAAAACAACAATTAACTTATCTGATTGTGTCATGAACTTCTTGCAAACTGGTTCCTCTAAGATTAGATTTAAAATTCACCGTTTGTTAATTTTCCCAGATGCACTCCGATGTCGAGAGGCACATGAATTCAAAAACAGCAAAGGCGGTAACTATGCAGGTTCTCTCTCTCTCTCTCCTGCACTTCTTTTGTATGTTCTTCACCATTTGAAAACTGCTGTTGTTTTGATTTTTTTTCCAAATTCCAAAACAATGCTGCCTCTTAACTACTTTAACTAATTATTGTGGGTGAAACCTTTCCCACGAATGCAACAAATTAAGGACCTCGCTCCAATACAAAGCTGCTAGTGCTTCTGTAGATGACAAACTCTTCTGGAGCTCTCATGAGAAATTGAATGTAAGTGTGAAAGTAAATGATTATCAGTGATTGTTAAAGACAATAAACCATGGGATGGAAGAGGTGGATCTGATTGCTGGAGTAAGGTTTTTAAGGTCATGAGATTTGGAAAGTGCAAATATGTCTTGCTGATAAATGTATTTCTTTCTGCAACCGATTCCTCGTTGTGTTCATTGACCAGGTGCGGCAGGCAGCAAAATATCTCAAAAACAAAATGGCAGTGGCCACAATGAAGTGTTATAACCATGATCATGGTGGTACAGATCAAATGGTGTTCTATAGTTTGCTTACTGTTAACTCACACCGCACATAGCTCAATCAGACCAATTGTTTGGCAGAGCAGTAACATACAAAGGGGCGAACTGACAAAGAACATTCATTGACATTTCAGTGGTTGGAAGAAATGATAGAATCCCTTCCCATGTGCAGAGCAGGTAAATGTCTTTTCAGCAGTGTGAACCCGGTACGATGTCAGGCGTTTGTAGCGAGAGACACACATATCCTGACAAAGTGAAGACAAAGCTGGACTACCTGGAGTTTTCATGAACTGAATATGATGTTGAGATGCCAAAGTCAGCAACTTTGAACTTGGCAGCATCTCATGAGGTCATCTGGAGACTTACCTGGACTAGCCTTGGAACTTCTGTGGCAACAAAAGGAAGTCAGAAACTGAGATTCGGTGAAGAGTTATTCAACGCCTGAATCAAAAAGTCACGAAACGTAACTCACAAGTGCAATAGAATACTCTCCACAAACCTGGATGAATACAACTTTACAAAAATCATTCAGGACAAAACAACCCATTTGATCAAAACGCTGTTCAGTACCTAAGCAGTGGCACACGAGCATCTACAAGGTATAGTGTCATAACGTGACAATGTGTGGGAATCTCAAGAGCAGTGAGGACAGGCCAGAAAAAAGAAACTGCTGAGCAGTGAAACTCCAGTGGTCCAAGTCCACGACTATCAGAAAAGTTAGAGAAAGAAAAAAACCTAGACCCTACTCATCTAGGATTGATGCTACTTCAGTTTCCTGAAATGCTTGGCAGCCTCTGTGTCGTGAGAGTTTTTGCAGACTTGAGATGGGAATTATCCAAACTGGCAGCAGATTTTGTCTTTGGCTCAGTTTGCATATAACTGATGAGATCTGCTAAATTCAAATGGCAAGTATTTAAAATCATTGTAACTTTTATCCCAGATTTACATAAACAAAGGGGGAGCTCCATTAAAACAGAAAATTCACCCAGGTTTGTCTTCAAGAGAAGAAACTAACCACAATGAAATTTCAGAGAAGTTCGGAGAGATGCTGAGAAATACACCGCTTTCTGCTAAGCATGCACATGGTCTTTATTTTGTATGCTGGAAGACATTTACATTGCTGACAGTCTCCTTTGAATATCCAACTGTGAGCCATTGAGCTATATACAGTCAAATATATTTGATTAAGCAGATTTATTTATTAATTCAGCAATGTGACCAGGCTGGAGTTTAGTTCCTTCAGCAGAAACAAAATCCAACTGTCAGAATGTGGTTCAGTTGTGGATGTGAATACCAGCAGTGACAAAAGCAAGGTCCATCCCTGCAATCACTTGTGAATTTGCTGGTGTTTTAGCAGTTTGGATGACTGAGTGAATCCTTTCCCACATACAGAGCAAGTGAATGGTCTCTCCCCAGTGTGTACTTGCTGGTACAAGTTCGATAACTGTGCAAAGATCTTCACATAGCCAGAGCATTTGAAAGGTCTCTTATTGGTGTGAACTTGCTGGTGGGTCAGCAGGTGGAAGTATTGAGAGAATCCCTTCCCACAATTGAACAAGTGAATGGCTTCTCACCAGTGTGAACCTGCTGGTGAGTCAGGAGGTTAGAAGACTGAGTGAATCCTTCCTACAAATAAAGCAGGTGGACGGCCTCTCTCTGGTATGGACTCGCTGAAGCTTCAGAAGTTTGGATGAACGGTTAAATGTCTTCAGACAATAAGAGCAACTGTATGGCTTCTCCCAGTGTGAACTTGTTGGTGTGTCAACAGGTGAGAGGATTGAGCGAGTCCTTTCTCACACATGGAGCAGGTGAATGGCCTCTTGCCCATGTGAAGCTGCTGGTGTTTCAGCAGGTTAGATGATTCTCTAAAACACATCCCACATTGCGAGCAGATGAACAGTCTCTCCCCAGTGTGACTACGTAGATGTATCTCTAACTGAGATGGGTAGTTGAATCCCCTCCCACACTCCCCACATTTCCATGGTCTTTCCATGATCTGGGTAGCTCTGTGACTCTCTAGGTTGGATGATAAGTTGAAGTTTTGTCCACACAAAGTGCAAATGTACATTTGCTCCTGCTGAAAAGGTTCAAATTTTTATTCAGGAATGATAACTAGTTGAAGTTCTTTTCACAGTCAATGCATTGGAACATTTTCAGTCAGGTGTCTGGGTCTTGGTGTTCTCGCAGTCACATTGATGCTTGAAATGTTTTAACAGGCAAATGGAGCAAACGTATCTTCTTTCACATTCAAATGCCGAGAATAACCAGGATCTGTTTGTCGTAAGGCAATACTGTCAAATCTGGATATGACATTGTGTTTTGAGTTTTCTGATCTCAACCTTTCTTCTAATGTCCCTGTGAAAAGAGGTTAAAAATAATCACGGCTCAAGGTACAAAACAGAGTTTCAGAACAGGCATGTATAGTTTCTATGGAACATTCTTTCCCCTATTGTTTCCTCAAAACTGTAAGTACTCATCCCAAACATTTTCTTTTGTCCTTTTGGAGAGATTTCAATCTGTTACACTTCCCCAAAATTTATCTCCTCCCTGTCTTCGCCCTCTTCTTGCTGAGTTCAACTGTCCAACCCCAGTTGCAAAGTGACAATAAAGTCAACGAGTCAGTGGTCACTCGTGCATTGAAACCCAGACTGCTCCTTCTCCCATCATATGAGGGGGCTGCCATTTTTATGACCCTGGCCTGGTAACAAGAGACCCTGCTGACTCAAACCTGTCTCAATGGGCAAATGTTGGTTTCGGGCTTCCTTCATGCAACTCCAGTTTTTTTCAGTATTTTCTTCTTCAGATTTTCCTCCTTATTCCTTACCTAATATCCTGCAGTTCTCTCCTCTAATCCTGGCACAATTAAGTAATAGGAACAGCTTTTTAATATTTATCTAATCTAAAACTCTCATAACCTTGCACAATATCTCAACACCCAATCTCCTTTGTTCCAATGTCAACTTCTTCAATCTAACCTTCCAATTTCCTATATCTCGAACCATTCTAATAAAATCACCTATAAACCTAATTTAAACTCTTACGCTGTGCTGACAAAATTGAAAACACTGCCCTTGATCTGGCATAACTAGAGCTTTCAGAGGGTTTACAATAAATTCACAAATGTTGTACTCAAATTTCTGACTGGCAGTCTGTGATCACTGGGGTTCCACATGGATCAATGCTGGCATCTCTGTTGTCTGAAATACATATAAATAATTTGAGGAAAATATTGATGGCTTGAATACTATCTTTGCAGACAACACAAACATTGGAGGAGTTGTGAAGGGTAAGGAAGGTTGTTAAAGGATACAGCAAAAAATAGACCAGTTAAAAGGTTGGGCAGAGAAACAGCAGAAAGAGTTTAGTGTGAACAAGTGTGAAGTCATGCATTTTGAGAGGCTAAATGCACAAAGAAAGTATATAGTAAATAGCCAGCCTCTCAGGAGCATTGATATACAGAGCTATCTTGGGTTGCAAGTCCATAGCTTCCTGAGAGTGGCAGTACAAGTGGATATTGTGGCAAAGAAGAACATGGTAGAATTGGCCAGTTAAGCACATAGACAATTGGTAAATAAAACAGAACAGAGAAAAGCATAAGCTGATGTCTTTTTAAAGAAAGGACAAAGAAAAACAATTTTGACTAAAATGCACAGTTCGAAAGAGTGAGGAGGATCAAAAGTACTATACTTACATGGATGGTAAATCCTTGAAGGTGTTTGTACAACTTGGAAAAACCATCAAAAAATTATGATGTTTCATTGATCGAGGAATCAACATCGAAGATAGAACTGCACAGTGCAGGAACAGACTCCAGCCTGCCATAGATGTGCTGGCCATGGTGCCATTCCAAACTGCTTGCACATGGTCCATAGCCACTATCAGGAATGTCCTGAAGAAGGGCTCATGCCCGAAACGTCAACTCTCCTGTTCCTTGGATGCTGTCTGACCTGCTGCGCTTTTCCAGCTACACATTTTCAGCTCTGATCTCCAGCATCTGCAGTCCTCACTTTCTCCTAGAGATAAAAATAAGACTGATCAATTAAATTGCATTTATTTCAATATAAGACGACTGACATGTAAAGCTGATGAACCCGAGGCATGGTTGGTAACATGGCACAGGGATATCGTAAGTATTACATAAACTTGTCTCAGAGAAGGACAGGACTGGCAGCTTAATGTTTCAGGTACTGACGCTAAAGAAAGGAGAGAAAGGAAGCAAGAGCGAAGGGGGTGTGGCATTTTTGTTCAGCTGTACTCAGGGAGGATATTCCTGGGATTACGTTCAATGATATTATTCGGGTGGAAATGAAAAGAAGAAAGAGATTATCACCATATTGGAATTAAATATAAGCCCCTCAATAGTCAGCAGGAAATTGAGAAGCGGCTCAGTGACTCAGTGGTTAGCACTGCTGCCTCACAGTACCAGGGACCCGAGCTCGATTCCAGCCCCATGCAAATGTCTGTGTGTGGTGTTTGCATGTTCTCCCTGTGTCTGTGTGAGTTTCCTCCGGTTGCTCTGGTGTCCACCCACAATCTAAAGATGTGCAGGTTCGGTAAATTGGCCATGTTAAATTGCCCATATTATTCCAGGACGCGTAGGTTAGGTGCATGATGATGGAGTAAATGTAGGAGAATGGGTCTGGGTGGGATACCGTGCAGAGGGTCGGTATTGACTTGTTGGGCCAAAGGGCCCATTTCTGCATAGTAGGGTTTCTAATTGCTTATCAAGCAAATTTGTGAGGGGTTATCAGTTATCTCTCTGAATAAGAGGAATGTAATGGTAAGGGATTCTAACTTTCCAAGCATAGAGTGGGACTGATGTAGTGTTGAGGGCTTAGATGGATTTGAACTTGTCAATTGTGTACAAGAAGATTCTGTGATTAAATATGTTGATTAACCTACTGAAGAAGGAGCAAAACATGACGTTCTCTTCAGAAGTAAAGTAAGCCAGGTGACTGAGGTGTCAATGGGAGTACAAGTTGGGGCCAGTGATCATAATTCTGTTAGTTTTAAAAGAATAGACATAATCTAAAAGTTAAGATTCTAAACTGAAGTAACACAAATTTTGATGGAATTAGGCAAGTCATTTCAAAAGTTGATAAGGAGAAGCTGTTCATGGGTAAAGGGGCTGTTGGAAAGTGGGAGACTTCAAAAATGAGATGCAGAATTAAGGGCTAGGAAATTGAAAATGGAGGATGGGGGAGAAAAGTTGCAGCCATAAGAGCTGCGACTTTCTTGAGGTATTTTCAGTGTTGGAATGAATTTACTCATATTCTAGGAGCAGTAATTACTGTTTTATATGCTGTTGCATTGTATTGGAAGTTTGGGGAAAAAGTGATCAAAACAACAGCACTGCAAAAAAGAAAAAGACAGAAAAGGGCAGTGAATCAAATGGTGAAAGAGACTGACACTGCTGTCTGACACAGCAGTAACCTGCACAGCTGCTGCCTTTGCTGTCTGTTTTCAAGCATCTTCAGACATTGGAGTGCTTCTAAGAAAAACAAACAGACAGCAAAATTCACATATGACCTTGGAGAAACCGGTGTGTTGAAGCCCACAGCAGGGGAACAGCTAAGTGGCTTTTTAAAAACTGTACCCACACTATTTCTTTGATAATTCCACAATAGCGAGTAGGTGTTTACTTTTTGATTATTTCGGTAAAACTTTAAGAATATAAAAACTGAGGTATTAAGGTTGGAGTAGTGTTTTTAGAGAAGTGAGACAGTGCTAGTTTCTGGGGGTGTAGATTGTTAATACGTAAAGATGTTTTTTGCTGGATTGATGAGCTATTCCTGTCGGATGAGAGAGATTAGGGAGAGTTTTCCATGCTACTGATGATTATGTCTGCAGGAAGTGTATTTGGTTGTGAATCCTGTCAAATTGCATGGATCGATTGGAGCAGCAATTAGACACAATGAGAAATTTGCAGGAGCTAGGGGATGTGATGGATGGCAATTGCAGGGAGGGAGATAAACCGATGATACATTCAGGATGATGGGTGATCTCAAGGAAAGGTCAGAGAGGGAGGCAGGTAGTGGAAGAGTCACCTGTAGCCATCCTCATCTCAAACGAGTATGCGGTTCTGGAAAATGTAGGGGCTGATCGACTCTCAGGCGAATGTAGTACTGACAGCCAGGTTTCTGGTACTGAGACTGGCTCTAATGTAATGAGGATTATGCCAGATTCCAAGTGACCGATTTTGATCGAGGATTCTTTAGTTCAAGGCACAGACAGATGATCCTGTCGCTGACAGTTAAATATCGGAGTGGTGTGTTGTGTCTCTAGAGACAGTATCAAAGATATCTTAGAAAGGGTGCATAATTTTCTCAGAGGTCAACAGGACCAGGAGAAGGTCTGGAACTAATGTCTTAGGAAGTGAAAAGAATGAGATTTTGGGGAGAGAATATCAGAGTTTAGGTTGAATAGCAATGGATCGATTGGAGAGCAATTAGAGGCAATGAGAAATTTGCAGGAGCTAGGGAATGTGATGAATGGCAATTGCAGGGAGGGAGATAAACCGATGATATATTCAGGACGATGGGCGACCTTTCCTCGAGGTCACCCATCGACCTGAATGTATCATCGGTTTATCTCCCTCCCTGCAATTGCCATACAGGGAGGCAGGCAGTGGAAGAGTCACCTGTAGCCATCCTCATCTCAAACGAGTATGCGGTTCTGGAAAATGTAGGGGCTGATCGACTCTCAGGCAAATGTACTACTGACAGCCAGGTTTCTGGTACTGAGACTGGCTCTAATGCAATGAGGATTATGCCAGATTCCAAGTGATCGATTGTGATAGAGGATTCTTTAGTTCAAGGCACTGACAGACGATCCTGTCGCTGACAGCTAAATATCGGAGTGGTGTGTTGTCTCTCTAGAGACAGGATCAAAGATATCTCAGAGAGGGTGCATAATTTTCTCAAAGGTCAACAGGACCAGGAGAAGGTCTGGAACTAATGTCTTAGGAAGTGAAACGAATGAGATTCTGAGGAGAGAATATCAGAGTTTAGGTGGAATAGCAAAAAGGAGGCTTTCAGGGATCGTCAAATTTGGATCACTCCGAGTGCCATGAGCTAGTGATGGTAGGAATAGGAGGATAGAGCAGATGAATGCGTGGCTGAGGAGCTGTTACAGGGAGAAGGATTCACATTTTTTCTCATTTGAATGTCTTCTTTTGTAGAAATGGCCTGTCCAAGAAGTACGGAATGCATCTGTATTGGAAGAGGACTAATACACCGGCGGGAAGATTTGCTAAAGCTGCTTGCGTAGAAATAAACAGGTCTAAAGAGTAGGGGACCCATGGAGATAGTGAGGAAAGTGATCAGTCTGAAACTAGTACAGTTGGGAAAAAGAGTAAATCAAACAGAGAGGGCAATCAAGAACAAAATAGAAACGAGGTGGGACTGATTAATTAAACATCATTTATTTCAGTGTAGGAGTTCTAACAAAGCAGAAGCACTGAGTGCATGATTGGGAACATGGGATTTGGAATATCATAGCAGTTCCAGATGTGGCTCGGGGATGGACCAGGTTGCAGTTTAATGTTCCAGGGTATAGATTTTATAGGAAGTATAGAAAGGGGGAGAAGAAAGGAGTGGGGAGTGGTGCTTTTGATCAGAGGCAACATAATGTCTGTACTTAGGGAAGATATTCCTGGGAATATGTCCAGGTAAGTTATTTTAGAAATGGGAAATAAGAAAGGGATGATCACCTTATTGGGATTGTACTATAGATCCCCCATAGTAAGTCAGAGATTCAGTGACAAAGCTGTAAGGAGAGTTCAGTTGTTTGTATGAATCATAGGATTATGGGAGGGGATTTTGACTTTCCAAACAAGAAAATTTTCTGATTCAATATATGGATGTACCTACTACAGAAGGTACAAAACCCGACTTCTTCTTGGGAAATAAGGCAGGGCAGGTGACTGAGGTATCAGTGGGGGAGCACTTTGGGGCTAGCGACCACAATTGTATTAGTTTGAAAATAATTATGGCAAAAGATAGACCAGATCAAACGGCTGAAGTTCTAAACTGGAGGAAGGAGCCTTTTGTCTGTTATCGACAAGAATGTTCAAATGCTGAAAGGGGTGGCTGTTCACAGATAATGGGATGGCTGGAGAATGGGAAACCTTCAAAATTGGAATGGATTGTGGGTGAAAGACGGGAAAGATTTCTGGCTGTAAGAGCTGCTCCTTTTTTTGAGGTATTTTAGGTGTTGGAGGTGATTTTGTCGAATTCCAGGAGCAGCAATTAGTGTTTTATATGCTGTTGCATTGTTTTGGAACTTTGGGAAACAAAAGTCAAAACAACAGCAGTTTAAACGGGAGAAGAGCAGACAAAGGAAACACATGGTGAGGACAGTGCAGAAGATAAAGAGAGAGAGAGAGAGAGAGAGAGAGGAAACCTTCACAGTTACCGCCTTTGCTGTTTGAATTAGTGCATCGTTGGACATCGGAGTGCATCTGGGAAAGTTAACAAACAGTGAAATTAACAATTAATCTTGGAGGAACTGTTTGCCGAAGTTCACAGCACAGAATCAGATAAGTTAATTGTTGTTTTAAGTCTGTCCAAGAGAAAGGCTGCAGTAGTGGATACAGTGGATTCTTTCTTGATTATATGTTTTTGGAGATAAGTCTCATGATTAAACTTAAAATATAAGCCACAGCTATTAAGTTAACCTGGGGCAGTGTTTGTAGAGGAATAAGACAATGTTATTTTCTGGGTCTGTAGATTGTGAAGGAGCAAAAATGGCCTTTGCAGTGATATGTACTTCTTGTTAAATGTGGGTGTTTAAGGAGAATTTAAGGGTTACTGCGGATTATATCTGCCATAAATGCTGTTGGATGCGAATCTTATCAGATCGAGTAAATCGGTTGGAGAGACAAATAGAAACGATGAAGAATTTGCAACAGCAACAGTATGTGATGGATGGCAGTTTTAGAAAGTGGGGGGCGGGGGAAGGTCTCAGATACAGTCACATAGATGGGTTAACTTCAGGAAGGGTGGAAAGGTAGGCAGCTAGAGCAGGAGTCTTTTGTGGATATACCCATTTCAAACAGGTATGCTGTTTAGGAAAATGTAGGGGGTGATGGATTCTCAGCGGAATGTAGCACAAACAGCCAAGTTTCTGGTATTGAGACTGGCTCTAATACAACGAGGGGTACGTCAGCTTCCAAGAGATCAATCATGTTCGGGGATTCTGTAGTTAGAGGTACAGACAGACGTTTCTGTGGCCAGCAGAGAAAAAGCAGAATGGTATGTTGTTTCCCTAGTGCCAGGATCAAGGATGTCTCAGAGAGGGTGCACAATGTTCTTACGGGGGAGAGGGGCCAGCAGAAGGTCATTGTCCACATTGGAACTAATGACATAGGAAGGGAAAAGGTTGAGACTCTGAAGGGACATTACACAGAGTTACGTAGAAATTTAAAAAGGAGGTCCTCAAGGGTAGTAATATCTGGATTGCTCCCAGTGCTACGAGTTAGTGAGGGTAGGAATAGCAGGATAGAGCAGATGAATGTATGGCTCAGGAGCTGGTGTATGGGAGAAGGATTCACATTTTTGGATCATTGGAATCTCTTTTGGGGTAGAAGTGACCTGTACAAGGACGGATTGCACCTAAATTGGAAGGGGACTAACATACTTGCAGGGGAATTTGCTCGAACTGCTTGGGAGGATTTAAGCTAGTAAGGTGGGGTGTGTGGGTGGGACCCAGGGAGATAGAGGCAAGGGATCAATCTGAGACTTGTACAGTTGAGAACAGAAGTGAGTCAAATAGTCAGGGCATGCAGGGACAAGTTAGGACTAATAAACTAACTGCATTTATTTCAATTCAAGGGGCCTAACAGGGAAGGCAGATGAACTCAGGGCATGGTTAGGAACATAGAACTGGGATATCATAGCAATTATGGAAACATGGCTCAGGGATGGGCAGGACTGGCAGCTTAATTTTCCAGGATACAAATGCTACAGGAAGGATAGAGAAGGTGAAAAACTTGACCTACTTTGGGAAATAAGGCAGGGCAGTTGACTGAGGAGTCAGTGGGGGAGCACTTTGGGGCCAGCGACCATAATTTTATTCATTTTAAAATAGTGATGGAAAAGAATGGACCAGATCAAAAAGTTGAAATTTTAAATTGGAGAAAGGCCAATTTTGATGGTATTAGGCAAGAACTTTCAAAAGCTGACTAGAGGCAGATGTTCACACGTAAAGGGGCGGCTGGAAAATGGGAAGCCTTCAGAAATGAGATAACAAGAATCCAGAGAAAGTATATTCCTGTCAGGGCAAAAGGGAAGGCTGGTAGGTATAGGTAATGCTGGATGAGTAGCAGTGGTGAACTCTTTTGGTCATTTAAGCGGGCATTGGATAAGCATATGGAGGTTATTGGGCTAGTGTAGGTTAGGTAGACTTTGGTCGGCGCAACATCGAGGGCTGAAGGGCCTGTACTGCGCTGTATTTTTCTATGTTCTATGTTCTATTAAGGAAATTGAGGATTTAGTGAATAAAAAGAAGGAAGCATATATCACGTACAGACAGGATAGATTGAGTGAATCCTTAGAAAAGTATAAAGAAAGTAGGAGTATACTTAAGAGGGAAATCAGGAGGGCAAAATGGGGACATGAGATAGCTTTGTCAAATAGAATTAAGGAGAATCCAAAGTGGTTTTACAAATTTATTAAGGACAAAAGGGTACCTCGGGAGAGAATCGGGCCCTCAAAAATCAGCAAGGCAGCCTTTGTGTGGAGCCACAGAAAATGGGGGAGATACCAAATTAATATTTTGCATCAGTATTTACTGTGGAAAAGGATATGGAAGATACAGACTGTAGGGAACTAGATGGCGACATCTTGCGAAATGTCCAGATTACAGAGAAGGAAGTGCTGGATGGCTTGAAACAGTTAAAGGTGGATAGGTGTACCACCTGACAGGTGTACTCGAGAAATGTGTGGGAAACTAGAGAAGTGATTGCGTGACCTCTTGCTGAGATATTTGTATCATCGATAGTCACAGGTGAGGTGCCGGAAGACTGGAGGTTGACAAATGACATGCCACTGCTTAAGAAGGGCGATAAAGATAGACCTCGGTGATGGGCAAGTTGTTGGATGGAATCGTGAGGGACAGGATGTGCATATGTCTGGAAAGGCAAGGACTGATTCAGGACAGTCAACATGGCTTTGTGCATGGTAAATCATGTCTCAAAATCTTAATTGAGGTTTTTGAAGATGTAACAAAGAAGATTGAGGAGGGCAGAGCAGTAGGTGTGATCTATATGGATTTCAGTAAGGCATTCAACAAGGTTCCCCATAGGAGACTGATTAGCAAGGTTAGATCTCATGGAATACACGGGGAACTAGCCATTTGGATACAGAACTGGCTCAAAAGGTAGAAGACAGTGGGTGGTGGTGGAGGGTTGTTTTTCAGACTGGAGGCCTGTGACCAGTGGAGTGCCACAAGGATCGGTGCTGGGCTGTCTACTTTTTGCCATTTACATAAATGATTTGGATGTGAGCATAAGAGGTACAGTTAGTAAGTTTGCAGATGACATCAAAATTGGAGGTGTTGTGGACAGCAAAGAGGGTTACCTCAGATTACAACAAGATCTGGAACAGATGGGCCAATGGGCTGAGAAGTGGCAGATGGGGTTTAATTCAGATAAATGCGAGGTGCTGCATTTTGGGAAAGCAAATCTGAGCAGGACTTATACATTTAATGCTGAAAATGTGTTGTTGGAAAGGCACAGCAGGTCAGGCAGCATCCAAGGAGCAGGAGAATCAACATTTCGGGCATGAGCCCTTCTTCTGAAGAAGGCCTCATGCCAGAAACATCGATTCTCCTGCTCCTTGGATGCTGCCTGACCTGCTGCCCCTTTCCAGCAACACATTTTCAGCTCTGATCTCCAGCATCTGCAGACCTCAATTTCTCCTTATACACTGAATGGTCAGGTCCTAGGCAGTGTTGCTGAACAAAGAGACCTTGGAGTGCCGTTTCATAGCTTCTTGAAAGTGGAGCCGCAGGTAGATAGGTTACTGAAGAAGGTGTTTGGTATGCTTTCCTTTATTGGTCAGAGCATTGAGTACAGGAGTTGGGAGGTCATGTTGCGGTTATACAGGACATTGGTTAGGCCACTGTTGCAATATTGCGTGCAATTCTGGTCTCCTTCCTATTGGAAAGATGTTGTGAAACTTGAAAGGGTTCAGAAAATATTTACAAGGATGTTGCCAGGATTGGAGGATCTGAGCTACAGGGAAAGGCTGAACAGGCTGGGATTGTTTTCCCTGGAGCGTCGGAGGCTGAGGGGTGACCTTATAGAGGTTTACAAATTATGAGGAGCATGGATAGGATAAATAGACAAAGTCTTTTCCCTGGGGACAGGGTGCCCAGAACTAGAGGGCATAAGTTTAGGGTGAGAGGGGAAAGATATAAAAGAAACCTAAGGGGCAACTTTTTTACGCAGAGGGTGGTATGCGAATGGAATGAGCTGCCAGAGGATGTGGTGGAGGCTGGTACAATTGCAACATTTAAGAGGCATTTGGATGGGTATATGAATAGGAACAGTTTGGAAGGATATGGGCCGGGCGCTGGCAGGTGGGACTAGATTGGGTTGGGATATCTGGTCGGCATGGACGGGTTTGACCAAAGGGTCTGTTTTCTATGCTGTACATCTCTATGACTCTGTAACAAGAGTCCAGAGACAGTATTTTCCTGTTAGGGTGAAGGCAAGGTTGGTAGGTGTAGGGAATGCTGGTTGATTAGAGAAATTGCGGCTTTGGTCAAGAAAACGAAGAAAGCATATGTCAGTAATAAACAGCAGAAATCAAGTGATTTCCCAGAAGAATATAAAGGCAGTAGCAATATACTTAAGATGGAAATTAGGAGGGCAAAAAGGGGACATGAGATAGCATTGGCAGATAGGGTTAAGGTGAATAAAACAGGGATTCTACAAATACATTAAGGACAAAAGGGCAACGAGGGAGAGAATAGGGTCCATTAAAGATGAACAAAGTCATCTAAGTATCGAACTTCTTGAGCTGGGCAAGATATCAAATGAGTGTTTCATGTCAATATTTATTGTGGAGAAGAATTTGGAAGCTAGAGAACTTGGAGAAAGAAACAGTGATATCTTGAAATATTACAGAAGAGATGGTCTTGTACCTATTAGAATGTATAAAGATGGATAAATCACTAGACCTTTATTAGGTGCATCCAGACCTCTGTGGAAGGCTAGGGACGTCATTGCTGGGCTTCTTGCTGAGATATTTGTATCGTCGATAGCCATGGGTGAGGTCCTGGAAGACTAGAAGGTGGCTAATGTAGCGCTATTATTTTATAAAGTGGGAAGGAAAAGCCAGGGAACCATAGATCAGGGGACTGATGTCAATAGTGGATAATTTGTTGGAAGAGATTCTGAGATACGCGATGTATGTGCATTGGGTAGAGCAAGGACTAGTTTGGGATGGGCTGCATGGCTTTGTTCTTGGAAAATCATATCTCCTTAACTTGACTGAGTTTTGGAAGAGGTGACAAAGAAAATTGATGAACCTAGTGTGGTGGATGTTGACCAAATGGATTTCAGGAAGACATTCAACAAGGTTCTACATAGTAGACTGGTTAGCAAGGTTAGATGACATAGAATTGAGGAAGAGATTGCAAATTAGATACTAAAGGTGGCTTGATCGTACGACACAATGGGTGATGGTGGAGGGTTGTTGCTCAGACTAGAGACCTCTGACCAGTAATGTGCCAGAAGAATGGGTCTGCTGCTGTGTACAAATGAATTGCATGTGAAGCAATAGTTAGTAAGTTTGCAGATGATACCAAAATTGATGGCGCAGTGGACAGTGAAACAGGCTTTGGCAGCGTACAACTAGACTTTATTCACGTGGGTTGATTGGCTGAGGAGTGTCAAGTGCATGTTAACTTTGATAAATGAGGCAGGGCAAATCAGGGCAGGTCTTATACACTTAATGGTAAGGTCCTGCATAGTGGTGGTGAACAAAAAGACCTTGTGGTGCAGGTTCATAGTTCCTTGAAGGTGGAGTCACAGATCGACAGTGTCATGAAGGCAATGGTTGTTACACTTGCCTTTATTGGTAATTGAATTGAGTTTAGGATTTTGGATGTCATGTTGCAGCTGTACAGGACAATGGTTAGGCCACTTTTGGAATACTATTTTCACCTTTTGTCTCCTTCCTATTGGAAACAATGTTGTGAAACATGAAAGGGTTCAGAAAAGATATATAAAGATGTTGCTATGTTTGGAGGAAGTGAGCGATATGGAGAAGCTGCAGAGGCTGGGGCTGTTATCACTGGAGCATTGGAAGTTGAGGTGTGATCTTATCGAGTTTTATAAAATCATGAGAGACATGGATCGGGTGAATAGACAAAGTTTTCTTTTTTCCCAGGGTTTCTGATTAGATTAGATTACTTCCAGTGTGGAAACAGGCCCTTCGGCCCAACACGTCCACATCAACCCACTGAAGCGCAACCCACCCAGACCCATTCCCAAAAACTAGTGTGCATGGGTTTAAGGTGAAAGGGAAAAGATTTAGAAAGATCTAACCTGCAATGTTTTCATGCAGACGGTGGTGTGAATATGGAATGAGCTTCCAGAGGTTTTGATAGATACTGGTACAATTATAACATTTAAAAGGCATCTGGACGGGTTCATGGGTCAGAAGGGTTTACAGTGATATGGATCAAATGCTAACAAATGGTACTGGATTATTTTAGGTCAGCGTGCACAAATTGATCTGAATGATCTGTTTCCTTGCTGTACAACTGTATGACTGCAAGAATCTTCTCCTATAATTTACTGACCACTGATGTAAGTGTCACTGGATTATCCCTGTTAACTTTCTTAAACAAAGGAACAACACTGTGTATTCTTCAATCTTCTGGGAACTCACCTTGGCTAAAGTCAACAGATAGATCTCGGTCAACACCACAGCAGTTTCCTCTATTGCCTCCTTCAGTATCCTGGCAGAGGTTACATCAGGCCCTCTGAACGTATCTACCTTAAATGTTTCTCAAGACCTCCAAAACCACCTCCTTCCTAATGTGGAAATGCCCAAGGGTATTAATGTAACCTCTCCATAATCAAACAGTGAGGAGAGACAATACAAGTGGAAAGGAACAGTTTTAAAGGTGGTGAATAAAGGACAGTTTGTTGTTTCTTTTAAGTCACTTCAGGCAAAACTGAGCATTCGATAAAACATATGGGATTTTTGGCTTTTATAAGTAGATTTATTCGGAACAGATGAAACGAAGTTACACCGATCCTATATATAATTTCCTCAGTTACTTCCCTCCCTAAACCACATCACCTCTCTATTCCATTTTTCCCCCTTAAGCCACAAACTATTACACTCTGATCAAGATTCTGCTGTAACATTGCTCTCAGTGACTTAAGCAAAACTCAAGGCTGCAAAGCTCCTCTTAAAAACCTTTAAAGCAAAGGCACGTTAAGAAATTCTTGTGCATGGATCAAACAAATATCGCGATAATTTATTGTCTTGGAATGAACATCCAGTCTTTCCTTAATTAACAGCAAAGGAAGAGCGTCTTCACCACACAGACTACAAAGGTTAAGAAAAAGCCCTTTCATTATTTGCCCAATGGAGAACTGGGCATTAAACACTTTGCACTGGGTTTGATTTTCCACAAAGCAAACCTGAAATTTAAACAAACCCTGAATATGCAAAATTTATTAAAAGGCCATAAAGAAATTTAGCTCCTACAATTTGACTTTTTTTTTTACATTTAATGATCACTGTTTGTTTCACAACCTAATGGACCTTAGAATTTGCTTAGCTTTATAACCTGAATAGAAATTGTTGGGTTTGCTCCTTCTCCAGCATATCAATAGGAGCCACTTATGCCATAGTGGTTTCAAAGCAATAAACAAAGCCTGAAGACAAATGAAGAAATATTAAGTCAGATGGCACAAAGTGGAGCCAAAGGGGAAAATTTGAAGTGTTTTAAGGAAATGGCAGCTACCTCTCCACCTGCTGTAACTAAGTTAAAATGGAAATTGGATAAACACCTGGAGGGGACAAAAAGAAACGTAGTTACCTTCGAAGGAACCTCATCTTCAAATCATCATCCACACTGCCAGAAACGGATTCTTGTTTGGACGTCTTGCAACTTTTGACTGAGTTGTGTTTGCAAGGTCTGAAATGAAACAAAAACAACATGTTGAAGACTTTGGAAATCTGGAACAACACAAATAAAAATCAGGAGAACACCATAACACTCAACATTGTCATGTCGAATCATCAATCTCCAAACTGCTTTCCAGTTTCCTGCCTCCTGTTCATGTACCTCAATGTCCCAAGCATTCAAACCTCTATCCATCTCAGCCTTCAATGTTGTTAAAAACCTCCCATTCAGAAGTATTTAAGACAGAAAATGCTAAAACGTTATCACTCAGTGAGTGAAGCAATTTTCTCATCTGGTTCCGAAATAATTGCTTTTGAACCTGAAACTGTGAAATTTTGAACCAAGGCACAAAATCATATTGAACATCCTCTCAGTATTACTCTGCAAAGCAGATTCAGAAACTTCTATATTTCAGTCAGATGACCTCTTATGTTTCTGAACTCCAGGTGCCCAAGTCATAGAGCCTCTCCTCACAAAAAGAACTGTCTCGTTCCATTGTCCAATCTGTTGAACCTTCACTTCACTGCCTTCAATTAGAAAACATCCTTCCTTAAATATGAACAGCAAAACAGTACATCGCTTTCCAATTGTGATGTCATGCAAGCCCTGCACAGCTGCAGAATTTCCTTACAAAAATGAAGATTAACACTTATTTTTCTCATTGCTTGGTGTACCTTCGTGATAGCATTTTAATGCTTTGTATGCATAATATTTGGAAGATTGTCAGCTTTGAAAAAAATTTAGCTTCTCTATTTTTGTCAGCAGTGAATAATATCATATTTCATTTGTCACACTGTTGCTCACTTAATTAAAAAAAATCACACAGCTACCTGAATAAGGAGCAGCGCTCCAAAAGCATGCACTTTCAAATAAACCTGTACGAACATAACATGGTGTTGTGTGGTTTTTAAACTTTGTCCACCACAGTCCAACATCACCACCTCTACATCATGGCTCACTTAATTAAATTGTATCATAGACAAAATTGAAACAATTATTTATTTTCTTTTACTTAAGAAATGAACATAGATTCCAAATAACAAAGGCCCCAAAGTTCCTCCTTGCAGGACCCCCTTTATCACAGCCTGCCAACTCAGAAATGTCCACTTAACTCTAATTTCAGCTTCTGTCTGGCCACTAATTCTTGACCCTTTCTAACACAAGGAGCTGTAAACTTTTTGTATAACCCTTTTCGGTGACAAGCTATCAAAATATTTTTGACGTCTTTTAATAAACCATTTGCTCGGATCACAGGATCTGAACAGATTCCCGAGACATAATCGAAAAGGGTAAGAGAAGTGTGCAGGCAGAAAGGCTTTACTTAAAACCAAACACTCAGAAAAAAATCAGTTAGGGTTAATGTGTAATATACCGCAGTCAGAAATCAGCTTAAGTAATGGAAAATATGGCTTATTAAATGAGAGAAAGGCTTAAAAAAATGAAGCTCCCAGGGAAGTTTATTGGCAAATACAGAAAAATCATAATTGCGCATCATGGAACTAAACAGTTCAGTTCGCTAAAGGTTGTTTGGTATCTACAAATTTGGACGTTTTGAAGAAATTATAGAAAGTAACAAGAATTCAGGCACTTCATAAACAAATACTTAACAGGTATAAGGCTTCAACTGCTAAAATGGACAATTTGCTGAATAATAGATGAGTTTTCACAGTCAATATGAAGCGATTTGTTCGAAAGAAAGATGAACATTTAGGGTATTAATGACCAATATTTACCAGGTGTGGCTAGTAATTTGAGAAATTTGATCATTATAAGTAGAAGAGGGAAGTCCACAGGATGAGGGCCAGGAGGTTGGACCCTTGGAGTGGGGACATGAAGTACAAAGACGAAAGGCAGGAAAATGTGGGTAAGATCAAACACTGAACTGGCATCAAACATGCCCCTTAAAGTGATCATGAATTGTTAAAGAAATCCAAAGATGGAGAAGTCAAACAATAATGCACAAAAAGATAGAAGTAATGGTGTAGTTTAACAATGAAAAAAAATGAAGATTGATATTGCATTTTCAACACAATGCTCACGAATGGAGAAATCTCCAAACTGTAATGGGCGCATAGCAGCACTTGGCTATCTCATTTTCTTTTTTTTACAAAGAAAGGAGTAACATCTCTACTTTTATATTCCTCTCCCTTTGCAATAATGCAAAACATTTGCCTTCTGTATGACCTGGTGAACTTGGATTCTACTTTATTATGGAGTTCATGCATGAGGACTCCCAGTTGCATTTGTTTTGAAACTTGCTGCAGTTTTTCTGCACTTAAGTAACATTCAGCTCCTCTATTCTTCCTGCCAAACTTCACATTTCCACACATTACCTTCCACCTGACAATTTTTTGCCCACTTATTTAGCCTGTAACATGCCTCTCCACACCTTTTGCATCCCCACCATATTACTTCCTACCTAGTTTTTCTTACACACAAATTAGCTATGGCACATTCATTTTCCTCAGCCAAATCATTGCTAAATATCATCATAAACTATGTGCCCACACCCACTCCATGAGATGCAGTTTGTTATTGTGATTAGACCCTATTTGTCCCAATTTGGAAGAGGCTGTGTGTTATACTCACTGGACTATTAGTTTAAAGATTGAGATAATGTTCTGAGCCTGGTTTGAATACCACCAAGGCACAGATTGAAATTTATATTTAGTGAAATCTGGAATGACAGACTCTTCCTATTCGTGCCTTCTAATACTTTTTATTCCTTTCCTTCACCCATATCGACTTAATGTGCAGCAATCCAGCATTATTCCATGCTACCGTATTTATTCCATTCTGCACGAAACATACTACCTTACCCCCCATTTCCTTTATGCATGCTTTTGCATAAACGTCACATACATCTGAATATTTCATACCCATTGTTGATCTACTCCAAACAACAATGATTACCTTTCAGTTTCTATTTCTTCACATTATCCTTAGATTGTCATCGTCCTTCAGCAGAATCTCATTCTTTTTCCGACACACTTTATATACCTGTATAGGGCTAAGAGTGTGAGAGAAAAACTATATTGTTAATAAGTATTAAATGAAGATTTCTATTTTCACAGCAAGAAAATTCCCAATTTCATCGTTTGCCACAGAGGTGTTAGAATTGGAACATTTGTGAAAGGAGTCATAAATGAACAAGTATCAGAGAGATAAAAATAAGGAACAGGGCAAACAGACCCAGGCGAAGATATGTGTAAAGAATCACTGACTGGGTGACTAATTTTGTAAACAATTTTTACAATTGTTCGAAGTAAGATCAAAACTTGGATAATTGGACATCTACGCATTATAACTTGGTGTGAAGAGGCATTTGTCTGTATTCAGGAAAGTTTTCAATCCAGCCAGTCAAGAAATGAAACGGTTGAATAAACGATGGCTACGTTGTACTCAACACTCCAGTGATGAATCATGAGAAGTACCGTCCTGAATCTTGCACTGGGCAACAACGATGCCTGAGGGAACTTGCTCAATTACAGAAAAAGGTAACCATAAAATGACGAAAACGAAAATGCACAACACCTTCTGCGGGTGGGGAAACAACTTTTGTGGGTGATCACAATAAATTCCACGCTTTTGAAGAGCCAACCTGTAATCGCAAGTCAGTACCCACAATGCCCTGTGATTGAGAAAGTACTCTGTTGAATTCGATGGTGCCGACATGCCGCGTGCTCACCAGGACGGGCAGCGGGACATTCCGGATGCTCCTTTGTCCCGAACCAGATGCGGTGGACAGGAGAGAAGGGATCGGGGACTGGCGGCGAATGGTGGAAGCGCGATAGTGCCAAGAGAACGGTAACCTCGCTCCCTTTGAATCACAGATGCCAAGTGGCCAGCGAGCAAATCTTATTCGGGCCCCGAGATCCACAATCAGCAGCTCTTCACCGCCTCTCTCTGCTATCCCTTCCCCCCCAAAAGCCGACCTGAGTCAACTTCCTGAAAGGCCCAATGCGCATGCTCGACTGTGGGACTTGCTTCCCCAGAGTAGGCAGGGCTTTTTGCTCCTGTGCTTTGCTGCCGTCATGCTATTTATATTCTGCAGCGTCTGGAATCGCAAGCAGTTTCTCATTTTTCCTCACAATATCTCTCGTTGAAATTATTCCAGTTTGAAAGGTAAATCGGTCTAAGTTTCTGATTCAATGCTCTTAGGAATCACCTCGGAAGATTCGAGCTTATTCAGGCGGCTTGCAAATACTCCCAAGGAGCGAGGACATGAGCATTGTTTGGCCAGGATAAAAACAGAATGGTGCAACCGTTTGAATGGCTTCCTCTGTTTTTCCTTACAGTCATAGTTTTTGTGATCAGAATTTATTGAGTACCTGCAAGCTAGGGTTTGTTTAAGTTAATGGGTTGTGAGTATTTCTGTCAAGGCCATGACATGTTAGCCATCCTTAATTACGTTTGAGAAGGCAGGATACGTTTCTCCTGTCTGTCTGACTCAATGTTTCAATGGACAGTGATTTCTTTTTATTCACTTACAATATTCCTGCTGGAAATTAGATATGTTAAGTGTGAGACACCAGATGATGAAAACGGAATAGCCTCTTAACGTACATTTCCGATGATCACACAGATAGATTGGGCACAGAGTCTCATATGGAAGATAAAGTGTTCTGCATAGAACTTGATATAGTCAGATTCAGAATATTCAGAGGAGCCAGCAAGTGGAGAAATGAATACAGTCAGTCATAGTCCATGAGGGAAAAAGGGGAAATCAACTAAAAGAGAAATAAGTTTGGATGCTGTGATGGGTTTCAATGTTGACACCGAGTAGAGGCAGATTTGATTTGATGTATCATTGTCACATGTATTGAAGTACTGTTAAAAGTGTTGCCTTACATGCTTTACAGCCAGAGCATACTGTACAAATGCATGAGGATAACAACAGAATGCAGGATACAATGTTCCACCTGCTGAGATGATGCAGAGAGAGATCATCACTAACACTAAAGAGGTCAATTTAAAAGTCTGGTAATGGCAGGGAATAGCTTTTTTTTCAATGCAAACAAATTTCATATAAATTCGATGTGTTCTGCCTGATTGAGGGTAGAACAGAGAATGATTAGAGTAGGAGGGGCCTTGATGATTTTTCTGCTTTTTCAAAGCAACAGGAAGTATAGATGAAGTCAATGGATGAGAAGATGGATTGCAAGATGGATTGAGCTGTGTTAACAAGTCCATAATTTCTTTTAGTCTTGGGAAGAGCAGTTGCTGTATCATGATGGGATACAGACAAATAGAATGACTGAGTGGGAAGTAAGTGAATGTACAGCTGAAAGTAAACAAGTTCAGCAAGTATATTCTGTGCACAATTAAACTTCACTGTGTTGTAACACTGATAACTTATATGATTTCCTTTTTACAGGGCATTGGAAGAAGAGCATTTACAGATGGGAAATTCAAACCAAATATCATATGAAGATCTGACAGCATCAATCAGCTCATCTGACCCCGAATGCCATCTACCTTTGGATGTGGAAGGAAATAATTTTTGCCTGTTCAGTTTGTGAGAAAAAAAATTTCTGGAATAAATTTCACCGGAGAAGCACCAACACACACGCACTCAATTGAGTCCATTCCAGTAGATGGACTGGGAAATAACATTTTATAATTCATGCAGCCTCAAAAATACCATTTGTTTTTGCAGAATAATTATTCAACTGATTTGTGTGCAGACAAGATTCAAGTGATTATTCAAACGAGAGAAAAGAAAGGACAAATACACAATGGAGAAGCCTTGGAAATGTCGGGACTGTGGGAAAATATTCAATTGTCCATCAAAACTGGAAATTCATCAACGTAGCCACACTGGAGAATGGCCATTCACCTAATTTGTTTATAGTAAAGGTTTCAGTTACCCATCTGAACTGAAAAATCATTGACACAGCCACACTGGGGAGAGGCCATTCACATGCTCTGTATGTGGGAAAGGACTCGGTCAATTCTCGATCCTCCAGACGCATCAGTGGGTTCACACTGATGAGAGACCATTCACTTGCATTCATTGTGGGAAGGGATTCAGACAGTCACCTCAGCTAATTGAACACCAGAGAATTCACAAAGGGGAAAGACCGTATAGATGCTCTATGTGTGGAAAGAGATTCACCCATGTAACCCACCAGCTGATACACCAGCGCATACAGACTGGGGAGTGGCCTTTTACCTGCCCTGTGTGTGAGAAGA